>NC_133333.1:4379382-4625080 GCF_042186555.1 Aquarana catesbeiana | reverse complement strand
AGTATAGGGTGCACTTAATACTTGGTCGGGGCTCCTTTCGCATGAATTATGGCATCAATGCGGCGTGCCATGGAGGAGATCAGCCTGTGGCACTGATAAGTTATGGAAGCCCAGATTGCTTTGATGGTGGCCTTCAGCATTGTTGGGTCTGGTGTCTCATTTTCCTCTTGACAATAACCCACAGATTCTCTACGGGGTTTAGGTCAGTGCTCTAGAGTTTCCTGCTAGAAGACTGCGCTGACTTTGGACTTGATAAAACAAAGAGGACCAACACCAGCAGATGACACGGCTCCCCCAATCATCACCGACTGTGGAAACTTCACACTGGACCTCATGGAACTTGGATTCTGTGCCTCTCCACTCCTCCTCCAGACTCTGGAACCGCGATTTCCAAATGAAAAGCAAAATGTTCCACAGTCCGTGATGATTTGGGAAGCCGTGTCATCTGCTGGTGTAGGCCCACTGTGTTTTATCAAGTCCAAAGTCAGCGCAGATCTCTAGCAGGAGATTCTAGAGCACTTCATGCTTCCCTCTGCTGACCAGCTTTACGAAGATGCCGATTTCATTTTCCAGCAGGACTTGGCACCTCCCACACCACCAAAACTACCAATACCTGGTCACATGATCACGGGATCACTGTGCCTGATTGGCCAGCAAACTTGCCTGACCTAAACCCCATAGAGAATCTGGGGGGGGGTTGTCAAGAGGAAGATGAGAGACATCAGACCCAACAATGCTGAAGGCCACTATCAAAGCAACCTGGGCTTCCATAACACCTCAGCGGTGCCACAGGCTGATCTCCTCCATGCCACGCCGCATTAATGCTGTAATTCATGCAAAAGGAGCCCCGGCCACGTAATCTTATGGCTCCTCTGTGGCAGCAGGGGAGAGGAGTGTGCCATCAATGGATGGACCATAGGTGATGTCACCTCTCCTAGGCATTCCCAACCATTGTGGGCACTCTTCCTCTTCCCCTGCAGCTGCTGCTGGCTGACATAGGGGATCATATGACTAAAACAGGCTGAGAATAGGCAAGTAGAGTATATACAGCTTCCTTACACAGGGTAGTCAGTATAGGTGTGAGGAGAGGAGAGGAGGGGGGTGGGACGACATCTTTAAGACTATAAGGGATAGCATGGCAACCTCCAACCATTATAAACCACAGAAACACTTTTTTTAAACAAACCCCTAAAACAATTTGTATTGTAGGATTAGATTGTTATGTGAGACAAAAGGTGGAGAAGGAAAAAACGCCCTCTGAGGATTACTAAACTCCGCGCACCGCTGAGCATCTCTGATCCCGCTTTGAACGGCTCGCCAAAAACCGAATGGGGATAAAAATAGAAAAAACAAAAAACCAATGAATAGGCGCGGAGGAGGAGAGCCCAGACCCGGAGACAAAAGGGATCTTGTTTTGGATAAGCTGGGAATTTAACACGCTCTGCACCAGGAAAGCAGAACCCGTGTTCTGGTGAAACTCCCCCCCCCCCCCCCCCCCCCAATTTATGGCATTCGGTGAAAAGGGGAACTTCCCTAAAAAAAGGAATCATATTATGTTGCATCTCAAACTATCGGGGGGGGGGGGGGGGTCATTCACATTAGGGTTTTGTCTCCGAAGGGTGATCTGAAAGTGGGTTTGACAGGCGGTGGGGCGGCATTGTATAGCCCTCCTTGAAACCCCCCCCCCCCCCCCACACACACACTCAAGCGGTGCACACCGTTGCGGAATGCTTGAAATGTAACCTGCTTGGCGAGCGCCGCGCCATGCAAAAGGAGTAGAATTCCTACCATGGCAGTGAAGCAAAAGCGCCGTGGCCTGTGTGTGGGGTCGGCGGGTCGATCTCTGTGGCAAATTTGCTGGGGCAACGGCTGGTGTTAGCTTTTCAATCACCATGGCTGATGACGTGTCAGGAGGATTGAAGCACGTTGTTACATTGTAATATACAATTAAATAGTTCAACTAGAATTCAGAATTTGCGGGAGCCCCGAGTGTCACTTGCCACCAGTGCTTAGATTTTTTTTTTTTTTTTTTAATTAAACTAATTACAGTGTCATCGTCCACATACAGACATTGAAGGGACAAATTGGCTCAGCATGGGGCAGATCACAAGAAAAAAAACAAAAAAAAAAACAAAAAAAAAAAAACAGTGTATAACAGTGTATAAGTGTATAAATAATTTTATAATATATATATATATATATATATATATATATATATATAAATAAATAAATAAAGGAAAGGAGGTCGGTTCATAAGAAGGCAGACATTTCCTGCCGGCTCCATAGACTCAGGTTACAGGCAGCAGACTTCGCACGCATTATTCATGGTTTTGTTTCCTTGGCCGGCAATCCTAATATGGCATCAATTCCTCATTGTTCTCCTACAGCTTCCCAATCCAAAAAAAAAAAAAAAATTAACCCTCTGAATGTCATCTTCCAGTTCTGACGGCAGCAGCCCACAAAAAGCTTCATTTTCCACATTTATGTACAGCAGAAATAATAAATCAAATAAAAAAAAAAATAAAAAAAAAAAAAAAGCAATGATGATGATGTGCTGATTGCAGCCAAATTAAAACGGTAATAAACCCAAAAAAGGCAAACATTTTATTACATTGCAGCTTACCAAATTCTTAGATGTGGCCGCTGCATTCGTTTTTTCTTTTTTTTAGGCTTTTTCTTCTAATTTTCATATGGTGATCCAGCCAATAATCTCGTTTTTCAGCAGAACAAGCTCTCCAGCAGAATGCATCAGTTTACATGGATGAGACAAACCATTTACCACTGACAGGGTCGCTTACAATATTCAGCTTTTAAATTATGTAAAATCTTTATCCCAAAAAAGAAAAAAAAAAAAAAAAAAGCATTTTTCGGTCAGTATATTTACGCCACATTCACGCAGAGTTGAACAAGCTTCCGCGCATGCGTAAAAAAAACATAAAAACAAAAAAAAAAAAGTCCGAAAAAGTAGATGCTCAAACAGGAGTCTTATCGTGCGCAAGAGGCCCAACGGATTAAAAAAAGTGAGCTGGAGTTTTTCAGTGCATCTAAATGGAGGTGCACCGAATGGAAACTTTGGTGCCGAAACGGAAAATGCAGGAAGCACTTGGCCGAAAACGAGTTTTTCAAAAATATTTATACATTTGTTTTTTTAGCTATAAATTGTATTATATTCGACTTTTTAATTCATATCATGAATTTAAAGGAATATGAGTTTATTTCGGCCATTATCGACACCTTTTGCGCAAGAAAAGCTCAAGAAAAAAATGCATCTCTTTAAAAATTCTACGCATGTCTTCACACTGGACCATTGCGCTTTCGCTGTGGTGTTAAAAATCCCGCTTGCTGCATTTTAGGTCAGTTAAAATAAAAATAAAGAAGAACTGCACCAAAAAAAAAACCCAAACAAAAAAAAAAAACAAAACAAAAAAAAAAAACAACACGCACCTTCCGGTTGAAATGCACTGAAAAACGCAGCAAGAACGCATTAATAACGCTCCCGTGTTACGTTTTCTATGCAGGTTTTTTTTTAGTCGCATGACTTATGGAAAACAAACCATAAGCACGGTAAAATGTGCCAAAATCACGGTAAATCGCCACAAATTTTTGGTAAAATCACTGCGAAATCCCGGTAAATTCACGTGAGTCTTCGGCGCCATTATCTGTACCTTTTTTCTTTTATCGGCAAAATGCCGATAACGCCATTTTCTGCCGGTAGATGTAGCAATGCCACGAAATTTCAGCCGTTGAAACCCAACACTCCCCCCCCAGACTGACAAGGCTGCTGTCCAAAAGGTGCCCCCTGTGCTCCTTCATCCAGAATGGGGGCGCTCTAACACAGGAGGAGCGTTACTGACCAGATCACCAGGTGAAAAAAAAAGCCAAACAAAAAAAAGAAGAAAACTAATGCAGTCGCCACATGTAATGATTGGTAAGCTAAAATATTACATTTCTGGTTTTGGGTTTAATATCCGTTCAGAGTCGATATGTTTATCAGTTTAGACTTTAAGCATAACAAGATTTTCTCATTTGTGTCCCACCACTGCTAAAAAAAGGTTCAGATGCAACTTTACTCCAATAAAAAAGTCAAGGGGAACAACTCAAAAGCAGCCAACGTGTTTCGGGGGGGTCCAAGCGAGCCCCTTCATCGGGGGGGGGGGGGGTGGTCGATTGACAACAATGTGAATTGTTGTGTCATTTATTTTGTTCCCTTGAATTCTGGAAGGGTCACGATGACTCTTTAATGGCTGAGTTCCTAAAGAGAGACCTCACCCCCTCCCCCTCTTCAGGGTGGAGGATTCCACTATTGGTAGTCACACTGACCTCATATCCTTCACATCTCATGTCCCCCTTGCTCTGCGTCTCAGCAGGACATGCACAATAAAGGTCATGCATGTACTACACACAATGTGTTAGTGTCGCACTCACAGCAGATTTATCATTTTTACGGCCAAAAACACAAATCGCCTCTAAAACACACATTGGTGGTCCAGTTTAAAGGGCCAGTAAAGCCAAAATGACGAGGCTGATTTATAAAGGGCTCTTCATATCATTCACAAACAGAACGTTTTCTTGAAAGTTCTGGTCCTACACAATGGTCGTGTCCCATCGGTAGTTCTACTTGCTCTCCTAGTCTACTGCCAGTTAGAAGAGGTCTCCTGGAGAACTTTGGGCAGTGGGCCATGTGGCAGTTCTTGTTGCACTGCCAGGACTTTTTGGCCTTGCCAAGCTTTTTACATGGGCACTTAAACGTTTGTTTTGTTGGAAAAACTGGCGCCACTCACTCAGAGGCTCAGGGGCCACACCTGGCCCTCTACAAGGTTTTATCTGGCCTGCAGATAGGGCGCACAGAGTGAGGATCTAGAGTAGCTGGTCTCGGCTTCTGATAGGGACCATGATATAAGGAGGGACTTTGATGGGAACCCTGGTGTGTGTGTGTGTGGGGGTGCTCTGATGGGGACTCTGATGTATGGGGAGCTCTGGGGACCTCTGAAGGACACCCCTATGTATGGGGGGGGGGTCTCTGATAAAGATCCTGATGTAAGGAGGGTGGGGGTGCTCTGAAGTAAGAAGGGACTCTGATGTATGGGGAGCTCTGGGGACCCTGATGTATGGGGGGTGTCCCTGATGAAGATCCTGATGTGGGGGGGGGGGGGGGGGGGGGGAACGACACTTTGATGGGGACCCTGAAGAAAGGAACCTAATGGGGAATGCTGATGCAGGAGGAACTCTGATGGGAACCCTGATGTAGACCTCTAAAGGACACCCTTATGTTTGGGGGGGGGGGGGGGGGGGGGGAGGACTCTGATGTAAGGGAGGTCTCTGATGGAGATCCTGATGTAAGGCGGCGGCGGGGGGGTCAATGAGAGGGACCCTGAAGTAAGGTTACTAATGGGAACCCTAATGTACGAGGGGGGGGGGGGGGGGGGGGGTGTTTCACTGATGGGAATCCTGATATATGAGGGGAGCTTCTGATATGAGGCGATTTCTTGGAGTGTGTTCATTCATTTATACAATAATTTAGTTTTTCCCTCAGTCCGTGAATATTTGTAAACTATAGAATGTGGCTTGTATTAAAGTTTGGAGGCCCCTCCTCTAAATGGACACATTGATTGCAGTCTCTGGGGTGACCGTTAACCTCTCCCATTCTAAGCTGACGTAACGGTAAGTATTGAGAACTAGTATTTGGAACAGGAAAGAACGCTCTGTACAAATATAAAAATGGTTACTGGCGTTCTTTATTTGTGAAGGATACAAGTAGCTCTTCTGTACGATAGAACCTTAATTTAAAGTAACCCGGCCCTTTAAAACTAGCTCATCAATGTTTTCCTTTTGCTGATGAAGAAGCGGGGGCCAAGTGGACCTTTTTATATGTTTTCTAGAGGGAAGGTCTGCATTGCGCTTCAGTGCCCGGATAGGTATACACGGATGAAGCAGTGTGGGTTAAACATTCCGCAGTGATCATGTCAGGACAAAAGCTGCCGATTTACTGGGGGGGTACTTACGTCACTCATCAGACCTTTAAAGACCACCAGCTCCGATTTCAGTCTCTCGATTTGGTGGTTGAGCTCATCGTGGACATTGTAGGCTTCTTGAGCCTCCTAAAAAAAGACAACAGAGATATCAGAGGTCAGGTCTCCATCATATTGGGTTTGAGGTCTCTAGTCTTTGAAGGCCTCACTCCATCTTACCTCCTGAAGGGTCTCCACCATGGACTCTAGTCTGGTCCTCTTGGCAAACTCTTCTTCAAATCTGTAAGACAAAAAGAGCAGATGGTTAAAATCTTTTAGCTTCCAAAAACCAAATGTAGAGAAGGAGGTCCAAGATGGAAAAAGTACAATTATTTTGTGTCCTATAAATGGGAGGATGATGTAACAATGGTAAATGGTGTTGGCGCTATAAATCAAACTTGTTGATTCAACATAGAAATCAATGGATATACATCCTATGTATCGCAAATTTAAAGTCCAAATGTGACAACCTCAACACCATAAGTAAATGGATTCTTCTGGTTTAAGAATTATTCAGATAAAACCTTCACTACGAGTGCTCAAGAGGTAGATGGCAACTCACCAGAGGCGTTTGACCACTTTTTAAAAAGGTAGGTCAAAAAGCGCTTTATTGTTGACTAAAAAAGTGAGATCCTGGATAGAACGACTCTCCACTGTGGGCCTCCACCATCAGAAACCGAGGATATGGAAACGGATTCTGCCAAGGACACAAAAAAGAGCTCTCATGGTGGAGTAGGTTTGATTAAAATTGGTTTAAAAATTGTCAAATTTTTGCACTCACATGTGACTGTGCCAAGCCCGGCACCAAGGCGTTTACAGCATGTGCAGATGGATATAGCAGACTCGCGGCGGCGTGCGATCCACGCCTCGTTCTGGATATAATGGTTGTATTGGATGTCACATAGGGGACCCGGAAATGACAAATCCTTGCTGTAGACACCTTGGTGCCGGGATTGGCACAGTCACATGCGCGTGCAAAATTTTGTCAATTTTTAAACCAATTTTAATAAAACCTACTACACCATGAGAGCTCTCGTCTCCTTGGCGGAATCCATTCCCATATCCTCGGTTTCTGAAGGAGGGGAATCCATTTATTTATGGTGAAGAATACATGAAAAAAGAAGAAAAAACTGTGGAACTTTTAAAGGGGTCAATAGAGAAATGTAGTATTTTTTTAGTTATAAAACATTTTATTAATGTCAATAAAAAAAATTTCATTAAAAAAAAACCCTTATTTGCATGTCAAGTTCAATTCATATATTTTTACAGACACTACCGCTCTACATGTTTCGCTTTGAGTGAGCTTCCTCAGGAGATTCTACAGTGCTGTATGAAAAGATTACTAAAAGAAGTAAAACAACAAAATTGGGATTACTACAAAATCTATAGTTTATCAAAAATAGAGGTGCGCAACTATATTTTTGATAAACTATAAATTTTGTAGTAATTAATCTCAATTTTGTTGTTGTTTTACTTCTTTTAGTAATCATTTCAAACAGCACTCTAGAAATTCCTGAGGAAGCTCACTTGAGGCGAAACATGTAGAGCGGTAGTGTCTGTAAAAATATATTTATTGAACTTGACATGCAAATAAGGGATTTATGAAAATGTTTGACATTAATAAAATATTTTTTATAACCAAAAAAAACCAATAAAATAATAAATATATTTCTCATTTATTGACACCTTAAAAGTCCCAGTTTTCTTTTTTTCATGTATTCTAAGAAAAAAAAAAAAAAAAAAAAAATTAATGGGATGTGGTGTCCTCTCTGACCAGGCAACCCTCAATGTTTTTTGTTCATTTATTTATGGTGTTGGGATTGTCATTTTTGGACTTGGATTTATAGCGCCAACACCTTTACCATTGTTCCATCATCCTTCTAGTTATACCTTTAAAAAGGGGCAGCTACTTTATTAAATCATCACCCTAGGCACCAATACCAGCCATAAATTCGCATAAAGGGGAGGATGTTCTTGTCTTGTATGTAATCTACCTCCAGGCCAGAGTTCCTCTCCCACGAGTCAAGTGAGAAACCTTGTCATCCCTAAACAATATTGACCATAGTCTGCATTACTGAGGAGCAAAGCTCATGATTACATTAAATAAAAACCATAAACCGTTCATGTCTGTGCTGGGAGCTCACATACTTCCTTCATTAGAAGAGCCCTTATGGGCAAGAAGAGCTGTCAAAATGATCAAACCACCAAAATAGATTTAAAGAGACCCCGTCACTTATTCAGGGGGTACTCTTTAATGTACAATTTTCTTTGTCTCTCCCGATCTTCCTCTTTCTCAACCAACAGACCTGGGCATTTTACGGCCCCTGGGCCACATCCGGCACTTTGGCTGTCCCGGTCCGGCTCGGGTGAGTTCAACCGGAAATCAGATGTGAATAATTGTACGCCGTGTGACACGGCTTCATGGTTCAGAAGGGAGGGAATGTGGGTTTCCCAGATCCAGGCCGGCCAGTCAACAAGATGGCCACAGCTGTCTCTGACCTCGTTAGTCCAGTGGTTGCCAAAGTGGGGGCAGTTGCACTTCCGCCCTTCTCAAGCGGCTTTGGGTGTATTACGGCAGTGGTGTCACCGCTTGAGCAACTGGAGTGGACCATGGGGAAGTATATAAAAAAAAAAAAAAAAAAAAAAAAATTACCCTCCTGGGTTCCCATAGACAGGCTGCCCTGCAGACCATGTATGTTTGGCCCAAGGAGGTTCTGGCTCACCATATTACACAAGAATGATCCTCTATATGGATTCGTATGTCATGCATCAGGTCTAGTTCTGTGCACCCATATACCTATTATTTATTATTTTATTTCATTTCAGGTACTTAAATAGCGCCGTCAATTTACGCAGCGCTTTACATATACATTGTACATTCACATTAGTCCCTACCCTCAAGGAGCTTACAATCTAAGGTCCCTAACTCACATTCATACATACTGGGGACAATTTAGACAGGATCCAATTAACCTACCAGCATGTCTTTGGAGGGTGGGGAGGAAACCGGAGTACCCGGAGGAAACCCACGCAGGCACAGGGAGAACATGCAAACTCCAAGCAGGTAGCGTCGTGGTTGGGATTCGAACCAGTGACCCTTCTTACTGCTAGGTGAGAGTGCTAACCACCACACCACTGTGCCGCCCATCCAATTCATTCCTGTGGAAGTCTGGAGTTATTTGGACTTGGATAGTATACCCGACACTTATTATGGAAGTGAAGGTTACTTTTGGACGGGAGTCTTGCCAGTAGCAGGTAATCGAAGCCATATAAATTTACTGCTTTTTATAAAGCCATAAAAAGAATAATTGAGCATAATTGAGTTCAGCCCTCCACAACAGTCCCAGTTTCTCACGTGGCCCCTATGGGAAAATGAAAATTGCCCACCCCTGACCAACAAGTATTTAATGCAAAGGCCTGACTGGATGTAGACTGATCTGATAGATTTGGTAGGTCCTCATTTTATAGATTTCTCCTCTATTCCTATTCTGTTGACCACTCACATTTTCAGATTTCCCATCACCGTCGTCTGACTATGGTGCCCAGAACAAAAATTAGAGGATGAATCTGCTCAGTGGGGAGCTAGACAGCAATAAAAACCTGGCAGGGGTTCCAACTCTTCCACACACCATCCAAAGCAAAATAAAGGTTTTGGCTTGAGATCACCTTTAGGTCTGTCCAGTTTAATATGAAGGTAGTGTATGTACATTTTAAGCATGATGGAATTACAAAATAGTACTTGTTACCCTTCATAAAACAGGTATAAATCTTTGTTCGGCTAGTCTGGCGGTGAAGAATGCGGGCGTGCAATGTAGGCGTGCAACTATTTATGGAAGATTGCCAGCCCTCATCGCAAGCTGTAAAAATCATTATTTGAAAATGAGGCAAAAGACACATTCCAGGGTCACAATCTATACGTTCACATCAATACCAGCCTTGAGCTGGAATGTGGCCGTCTCAAATCACAGAACCGGTCAAATCGATCGAGAGAATCAGGCAGACATAGAAGGCAGGTGGGTAACTCGATATACAGCATCCCAGTGCAATAAGGAGTTAAAAGGGCCAGAGACAGGAGAAAAAAAAAAAAAAAAAAAAAAGTTAGGCCCCAAAAACGATTGGGCCATGCCGGTCATTCTCTTGAGATCGGCACATTTTCTTTTCTAGAACAGTGACAAACTAACAGTAGGAGATGCACAGAAAAAAAAATATATCAAGGACCAAATCATAAAAAGGTCACAAATTCCTGATTAAGAACCAGCACAGTGTTCCTTGAAGAACTGTCTGACTTCCTTAAGTGGACGTGCCGTAGAAAAATTGGATCAAAATGACAACATTTTGCTGTAAATGCTGATGGAATAACTGGATATTATAACAGGAATCCCACACTGGAGACCAGCATAAGGTCAGGTGACCTTTGCCAAGGCATCCAACACTTGATGTCTGTTGTGGGATCTTTGAGAGCTCAGCTTAGCAGCCAACCAATGGCTTCCTTGGCACTCAAGCTGTGGTGTAACTACAGGTCCCATGAGGCACTGAAGGACTGATGGCCATAGGCATGACGGGATTTGTAGTTTCACGACAGCTAGAGAGCCGAGGTTGCCCAACAGGTCTCCTTTTTTTTTTTTTTTTTTTTTTTTTTTTTTTAATTATAGAGCTATGCTTATTTCAAGCAATCAATAAAGCTGATGTTTATATACGAGGATGGATCCAGCGATGGTAATCTCCTTGGAAAGCGCAGGAAGTGAGAATGCTGCTATCTCTCCCCGATCTCTATACACAGACTGGAAGCTCCATATTCAGTTTCACAGAACGCACTAAATTTAGATACCTCTTTCAATTCAACGCACAAAAAAAAACCTCAGATCTAGTCTGCCTCAGCGCCTGGAGAGTTTCCAGAAGTGCTCGAGGCAGCAGTCCTCATCCTGCGGCATGTGAAATATGTCTCTATTTTAGCTGCATTCCAGCCAACAGCAAATGTGTTTAGCAGAGGAGAGAGATTGCTGCGGCTTCGCTCCCAAATCATCGTTCTGAAAAGAGCAAAATGAGTCTGCCGTCCTCGTGTTTAACAAAACGCTCATTTCCTCCAACAGCGCATAGAGAAAGAAGAAGAACTCTTACTCAACAGGACATGCTCAAATCATCATAGACTGGCCATAAATAAAATGATAGGTCTCACCAAGAACTACGAGGCCCAAACTTGCAACCAATCCCCAAGAACTAAGGAATCCCACCTCGCAAGCAATCCCCAAGAACTACGGGGCCAACCTCGCAACCAATCCCCAAGAACTATTGGGCAGCTCTTGTAACCAATCCCCAAGAACTATGGGACACCATGATTGGTTAGCACTGGCAAAGAGCACAATTCTGATTCGTCCCCGAATCACTGCAGTAAGAGGGAAATTTAAAATCCCTGGACTGCTGCAATCCCCAAAAACTATGGGGCCCATTTTGTAACCAATCCCCAAGAACTATGAGGCCCACCTCGCAAGCAAATCCCCAAGAACTATGGGACACCATGATTGGTTAGTACTGGCAAAGAGCATAATTCTGATTTGTCCCCGAATCACTGCAGTAAGAGGGAGATTAAAAATCCCTGGACTGCTGCAATCCCCAAGAACTATGGGGCCCCCCTCGCAACCAATCCCCAAGAACTATGGGGCCCCCCTTGCAACCAATCCCCAAGAACTATGGGGCCCCCCTCGCAACCAATCCCCAAGAACTATGGGGCCCCCCTTGCAACCAATCCCCAAGAACTATGGGGCCCCCCTCGCAACCAATCCCCAAGAACTATGGGGCCCACCTCACAAACCAATCCAAGAACTATGGGGCCCCCCTCGCAAGCAAATCCCCAAGAACTATGGAGCCCCAGGATCGGTTAGCACTGGCAAAGAGCATCATTCCGATTTGTCCCCGAATCACTGCAGTAAGAGGGAGATTTAAAATCCCTGGACTGCTGAACTGGGAGCATGAGCACCGACAGCTCATCACCCTCAGAGGTAGGTACAGGAAGGTCTGCCGGAGCACGGTGTGTTCACTTACTTTAGTTTTGCTGAAAAGGTGAATTGACACATAATATAACTATATCTATGACAGGTCCTCTTTAAGAAAGGGTTGCAACCAACCTATTGGATATTTGTATTTTCATGATAATTTGTTTCAATTTTCTTTTACCAGGAAAAAAAAAAAAAAAAGTCCCGGGTTATTTCGTGTGAATTTGGACCCGGTGACAACGGCCGCCGGGGGAAATGTCATAACAGTCAAGAGACATATCATCAATCTGAATTATTCACAGGTGAGCCAAGAACAGGTGTACAGGTGGAGTGATGACGACGTCTGATTCACAATCTCAGATACCTTTCCTGAGGTTGTACGCCGAGCCCTGCAGGGACAGAGTCAGAGCGCAGAATATCACAGACGAGCCAAAATTATTCAATAGCGGATGATCAGCAGCTCAGGTATTCTGTGCAGGTATCTCTCTCGCCTTCTCGTGACCAAACCCGTATAAAACCCCCAATACGGACCTATTACACCCAGCGATGGAATGAGCAAAATCTGCTCCCATTACAGTAAAATAAAAAATGGAGAGCGCTGACAGAGCGAAAGAGCCTCAAAAAGTCTTTAACCACTTCAGCTCCGGATGGATACACTGTATGCAAATTAAATTTAGATTTTTTTTCCCCACACAAATAGAGCTTTCTTTTGGTGGTATTTGATCACCTCTGGGTTTTTTTTATTAAATTTATTATATCTCAAGGGGTTAAAGGTGTGCTGATTTTTATTAAAAGGTCTCTGTTCCCTATGTACAGAGCCCTGTGTTGATTGTCAACACAGAGCTCTGGGCTGTAATTGAACACAGCCGATCAGCAGGTCCCAGCCATCAATCCTTGTCCAGGACTTGCTGACAGACTCCCGCTGTGTACAACCACAGCCTGCGGAGGGGGGGGGGGTGTCTTGTGCGCATGTTCTCCCAAAAACCGGGAGCTGGCAGAGACTTATCTTATGGGTACATCACTTTGCACGGGATCGCTCGTCCGCAGTACATTGCAGGGATTAGGTCCACAAGAGGTCAAAAATACCAGGGCTGTGCCGAAAGTGGGAAGAGGGCAAAACTTTATCTTACATAGGTCATTCAAATTTCACATGTTGGTAGCGCAACTGTTCCTCTATAGTGCAGGTAAATAATGGATTCTGAGCAGAAGCAACCTGCCCGTCATTGAGTTCCTGATGAAGGAAGGGTTGCAGGTCCACAGAAGGCTTCAGAATGTTTATGGAGAGGACACCAAGAACAATACCTTGTCATGGGTGACTCTTGGCAATAAGGTCATCTCCATAAACATTCTGTAGCCTTCTGTGGATGTCAGGCAGCTTGCACCCCTCCATCAAGAGCTCAATGAGGATGCACCGCTTCTCCTTGGAATCTATTTATCTGCATTTAGGAAGTGCAGCCATTCGCAACCAGAGTTCCTCCAGCGTTTGCCATGCGTTGGTTCCCCTTAGTTGACCTCTAGTCAACATAATATTTTCTGCCACCTAATAAAACTATACACACACTGCAACATTTTGGGTAAAATGCAATGCTCCCCTATCACATACATCAATTCATATTTCTCTATAACAGCCAATCAGAGTTTGACCTCAAAGCCTTTGAAATCCCATTGGTCAGAGGTCAGTGCTGTGCTACAATTATGCACGGAGAGGTTATTGAACTATCCGTAATGCTGGTGGCAAATGTTTGATGGTCACGGTTTTGGAAAGTGAAAAACTCTCCCTCCACCCCCCACCCCCCAATCAGATGCAGATTTGTTTTTCTCTATTTGAACATTTTGTATCATTTTGTACAACTGTTTTGGCTACAGGAGATTCTTTGTTTAAAAAGTTTAGAGACCAGGATGACAAAGGGCCAGTTTACTGTACTTGAGACTTTAGGGGGGAGGGGGGCCTGATGTTGGGGGAGGAATAGTGCCCCATCATTTGAGGTCAGTGGGAGAAAGAACGGTGCCCCATAGCTGGTGTCAGGAGAAAGAACGGTGCCCCATAGCTGGTGTCAGGAGAAAGAACGGTGCCCCATAGCTGGTGTCAGGAGAAAGAACGGTGCCCCATAGCTGGTGTCAGGAGAAAGAACGGTGCCCCATAGCTGGTGTCAGGAGAAAGAACGGTGCCCCATAGCTGGTGTCAGGAGAAAGAACGGTGCCCCATAGCTGGTGTCAGTGGGAGAAATAGTGCCCCAAGGGCTGGATAAAGCCAAGTAAAGGGTCGCAGTTTGGAGACCACTGCTGTAGGTCATACAGAAAAATCCTGGGTAATAAATACTATTAGAAAGTTCTACAATAGACTTGTGGGGAAGGTAGAAATACACTTTAATAGGCTTTATACGGCTGGTCTAACAACTCAGATACAAATACAGTCGCGTGATTTCATTTCAGTTAAGAATCTGAAATATTTTGGGACGACACACCGCAACATAGCAGAGCAGGGAGGAGGTAGGTGGACCTAAGGCAATACAAGCTCTGGTGGAATTCATTCACAGAATTAATGTCTGAAAAAATAAACTGATCGATCCTCCAAAAAGAAAAAATAAATAAAATAATAGAACCAGGTTGGCCAATGTAAACCCCCCCCCCCAATGTTTCAGCCCTCCAGTTTCACGTTACACGTCTTTCATCTCCTCAACAGCACTTCCAGGACACCTTCCATGTTGGAGGCCGTTGAAGGGAGGCGGGTGAACAACGGTCGATAGATTGACAAAGGACAGTATACCGGTCATTTTAGCAGATTTGAGACTATTGATTACACAAACAGGAATACAGAAGCTCTATTATTAGGATGTCATTTATAGGCTGATGTATGTGAAGGATTTCGATATGGGAGAGTGCCAAGGACACCAATCCTTGCTGGGATTAGACTTGATGTCGTCATTTGGGACATCAATTGTATTATTACTGCTGATCGGTCTAGGGAAAAGTCAGCTGCTCTAGGATAGACCACTATTCTGGTACCATGGTGCATGGACACCAGCTTCAGAACACCTCTGATATTTGGCCATAAAGGTGTCAGCTGGACTCCATTTTTTCCCATTATAAATTAAAATGAGAAGCCCCCCCCAAGGAGCATGAACCATCTCCTGGTGGGGGATCTCATCATTGACAGCTGCAAGAAATGAAGGGAGCCCCTCATGTGACTAAACTGGGGTCTCAGCAGGGCCGTTTTTAAGGCAGGGCAAAAGGGGCAGCTGCCCAGGGCCCTGTCATTGTCATGGGGCCCAAAGCAGCTGCCTCATACTTGCCAACTATCCTGGTTTAAATTCCCCCGTCCCTTGAGGTTTTAGTCCCGTGCTGTGTCCCAATATCTCAGTGTGAAGTGCTGCTAGTAATGCTGCCCAGCTCTGCCCTATTGTTGTGTACAGATGACTCACCTGCAGACCCTGTGTTTACATGTAAATTACTGGCATTCATATGTAAATAGCGGCAGGCGGCATTGATATGTATATCATGCCCCCCTGAGGTCATATCCACAGTAATCTCTAGCAGCCAATCAACAAGCAGAAATGATGTGCTGTAACCTCTAGCAACTAATCAGTGAGCCGTAGTGTGTGCTGTAACCTCTAGCAACCAGTCAGTGAGCGGTAATGATACACTGTAACCTCTGGCAACCAATCCCAATCACTGCCTGATCTGATTCAGTAAACTGATTTTGAGTCCAGCTGCTATTTATTGTATGTCCCAGAGCAGGTGGAGAGCAAAACTGCATTGGGGGGGGGGTTGGGGCAAGAAAAGGGGTTTGCCCAGGGTCCAATCAATATTAAAGACAGCCCTGGGTCTCAGTGTTGTGCAGGTCCCGTCAGAGTGGAGTTTCTTTTTTTCCCCAGGTGGCTCTCCACCTAGGCAGAGGCTGGGTGTAGGGATGGTCCTCAAAGGATCCTGGTCCTACCACCTAAAGAAAAATTCTTTGTACTATATGTAGCTCTGAATACTATCGGAAGATGGATTACAATGACATGTCTTATTGTAGATATGCGTTTCTTTTGATACAATTGAAGAAGTGGTGTTTGTGAAGCCACAAAACGCATTATATCTGCTGTTGAGCCCCTCTCGATTCTGCAAGATTTTTGAAAAAAACTCTTGAAAAGTAAGTGAAAAGTATAATTAGTAATACGGTGAAAGGTAGAGGGACAAGAACAGCAAAATCTGAAATATTTTTATTTGTAGCAAAATGTATTTGTGATAATGTATGGGCCATCGATGGCCAGCAGAGGATATGTCTTTTAAGGGTCTAATGCTTAACTGTACAAAAACGATATAGTTACAATTTTATGTGTATGTCTTATTGATGTGAGGGATCCCTAAAAGTCCCATTTGGTTTTTAGTTTTGTATTGTTTATACTGTGAAGTGGTGCTGGTGCCAAACTGCAACCTAAAGCAACTTATTTGGAGGTCCCACCAGAGTGAATGTGGTCTTAAATTGGGAAACTTGGCCAAGTGGGACTTACTAATTGTTTCTCTACCATTTAGTCCCATTTACACAGGTATTAAAATGGGGCACCTGGGTCCTGATCCCTCTACCTAACCTATCCATTGGTGCGCAAGACATAAGGTTGTAGATTACCCTCAAAACTAAAAAAAAAAAAAAAAAAAAAAAAAAAAAAAAATGGGTCAGCGGGCAAACATTGTACAGGGCCAAACATCTAATCTACCTTGACCATATGGAGCCGATTTCTTCAATAGCTCCTCAAAACAGGACTGGTCCTTAAAAAGTGCCTGTATTAGAAATGAGGTCTCCCTGAAATGTCCGTGAAAAATAACCTGATGAAGGAAAGGGCCCGGCCCAGAACATCCAGTTATTACAAGGAAAAAACGCTTTGTTGTAGGGTGACCATTCCACCACTGGTGTCACCAATCCGTTAGGTCAGCAGTGCTGGTAATGGCAGCTCTGTGGGAACCGGTCCTATATAAACGTCCACTCAGTCACGCACAGTCCTCCAGAGTCCTGTAATTACAGGCCGTCTGAGTACTGAGCGGCCAGATGCTGAATTTTAATCCAAGCTGCATTTTGCTGGCGGTGCTCCAGAGGAAGCATTAAACTGATAAAACAGAACCCCCTCCACCCGGCCTTAAATCATAGCTCAGCGAGAGCACCTGGCCCGACAGCGCCAGACTGGCAGAAAGAGCAACCTGTGCAATCATCGTTCATACAGAGAACCGCGCATGCAACATTAACCCCTCCATCGCCACAGCAGAGATCTGCACTGATATGGCAACACAATACCTGGCAGCCCTCTACTGGCACTTCAGGAAGCCAATCCATATCATACCGACCACTAATACTGCAAGAGAAACCAAAATGAAAAAAAAAAAAGGATAGATAGATAGATAGATAGATAGATAGATAGATATGCATTCTATTTAGAGGGAAATGAGTCCATTAGTTGCCCCTAGGGAGCCTATACTTTAAGTCAGGGGTAGGCAACCTGGGCCCCTCCAGCTTTAAGTACAGCACCAAGCAAACAAATGCACAGCTAAAATAGACATGTGAGCAGTCTTGTCTGCCAAAGGATTTGTGTTTGTCCATCCAGCTCTGAGATTTGCACAGCCCTGCAAGTCTGGTGACCTGATGTTTCTCTGCTACAGTTTAGCAACACAGGAAGGTCACTTGTGTGTATAATTTTTACTTTTCACTGCCACTGGCTACCAATGGGGGGGTAATAGTACTCACACCAGCATTGAAGGCTATTGCTGTATCCACCGACACCAGTGCTGGGGGTAATTACTGCATCCACCGACACCAGGGCTGGGGGCCATTACTGCATCAACCGACACCAGTGCTGGGGGCCATTACTGCATCAATCGACACCAGTGCTGGGGGTCATTGTACTCCAGCTTCTTCTGTGTACATTGTGATACGCTGCAGAACCAAAAATTTGGGGAGTTAAGGTGCAAAAATACACTGCCATTGTGTGGCCCCATGGGAGGTGTCAGGGGCCGCAGCTGAGGCCCTCTAAGTTTCACGTTGACCACCATTGGTGTAAAGAAGGCAGAGCTCATAGGGGAGACCCATAGAAGAACATCCAAGCTTGACACTGATTGTGCATTAGAAGAGACAGAACCCAGGACCCTCAGAGGGTGAAAATCACTAAAGGCACTCTGGGGAACAAAGAAAAAGACTACATCTACCAAAAAAAAACAAAAATTCCCATTAAGCCCATTGCCTTATCTGAGATTTTCCTGGGCCAGTCACATGGGAAGGAGAGGGGTGATGTCTTCACTTCTCCTCCGTCTGGTGATGCCACCGGTGAAGTATGCGGAGGAAACATTCTGTATATGGAGCGAGATCTGCAACTTCTCCTTAAATCCCAGACAGCTGCTGTTTTGCTTAAACTTTCGATTCCCACACCGAGGATCCGGTGACTGCCAAGAACTCCTGGCTCGGCACAATCCATTGTCATCGGGCCCCGATTCAGAACTCATGAATTGCCAATGACCAATCACAGGCCGCGGTTACAAATCATCACGAACAAATCCAGAAGTTTCTACTGAAAGACCGTTTTATATAATTTTTATCCCTGTGATGATCGGCCAACTCTACTGGAAGCTGCAATTCTCATTCAAGGCCAGGAGACCAGGTCCAGCAGAAGGATGCCAAAGTAGGGGGAGGATGGGCAACTGTGGCCCTCCAGCTGTTGTGGACCTACATGTCCCATGGGGCTTTGCAAAACTGACAGTTACGAACATGGCTCCCAGAGGCATGATGGGACTTGTAGTTCTGGAACAGCCAGAGGGCCACTGTTTGTCCCACCTTGGTGTAATTCACCTTTTCATTTTTTCTCTGAAAGGGTTAGTTCACCTTTTTAATCATTTTGAGCAATTACTGGATTGCCTGACTCATATGAGGACTCATGCCCGTTCTATGTCTGGGCTGGATATAAATCAATCACCGCACAAATAAAAAATGGCAGTTCTGCTGAATCGCATTTTATAGGAAGTGAGTCGCTTGCTTCCTACTGCCTCTTAAAAAGTGAACCTGTCCGCCATTTTCAAACCTGCTAGTACCCAGCTATCCATCTGTACAATGGAAGCACCACTGAAAGACTCCCGGCCCCGAATTCCATTCAAACCCTTCACACCTGTCTGCTTCATCACTAATGTCTATTACCCAGAATCCCTTGCAGCCCTCATTGCTGCAAAGCCTTTAAATGGTTTACAAAGCGAACCTGCGGGCAAAAGCGCTTAACGTAATGACAGATCCGACTCCCTCCGCAGCGCACGCAAAGTGCTTTGTTAAACATTAAACAAATTCATAGAAAATCAACCTATAATTATAAAAGATGACTAATAAGCAACCCCCCCCCCCCCCACCACCACCACGTGCACTTGTGAATTTTGACGTCTCGCCCTGATGGGGCTTTATTTTCCACTTGAAGCTGTAAAGGTCTGGGGGGGATCAGGAAGACAATGGAAATAATCCACAAGCAAGCAAAATAACGCGGCTCTCCTGGCAACATAAAGGTTTGTCTATACATAAAGTGGAGGAGATTTATGAGGATTTGTGTCTGGAAAGTGGTTTGTCGCACCCAACGATTCACACCCCGGTGATGTGAGTGCAGGAGGATGTGCCGGCGGAAATAATCTCCTTCTGCCAGTACACCCCTTCTAGTGTGCGTGTAAACATTCATTATCTGCATACAACGAGTGGAATATATTAGGAGGCAAGTGAACATGTTGTCCCTGAAATTGATAGCAGAATAAAAATGGACACGTGTAAGGATTGGAGGGCCAAATTGTAATGTCTAGATGACTGGGTGAGATCTTGTGGGATGCTCCTGGCCTGCAGTGGTCAGGACTGACCAAAAGTGGTTCACGGAAGGAAAACTGGCAAACTGGCAACGAGGTGGTGGTGGGGTAGTAGGCCCATTGGTGGATGCGGCTGGGGGGGGGATGGGGAAAGCCCACTGGTGGAGGCAGTGGCGGCGAGGGAAAGGCGGCCCATTTGGATGGAGGCGGTGGCGGCGAGGGAAAGGCGGCCCATTTGGATGGAGGCGGTGGCGGCGAGGGAAAGGCGGCCCATTTGGATAGAGGCGGTGGCGGCGAGGGAAAGGCGGCCCATTTGGATGGAGGCGGTGGCGGCGAGGGAAAGGCGGCCCATTTGGATGGAGGCGGTGGCGGCGAGGGAAAGGCGGCCCATTTGGATGGAGGCGGTGGCGGCGAGGGAAAGGCGGCCCATTTGGATGGAGGCGGTGGCGGCGAGGGAAAGGCGGCCCATTTGGATGGAGGCGGTGGCAGGGAGGGAAAGGCGGCCCATTTGGATGGAGGCGGTGGCGGCGAGGGAAAGGCGGCCCATTTGGATGGAGGCGGAGGCGGTGGCGGCGAGGGAAAGGCGGCCCATTTGGATGGAGGCGGTGGCGGCGAGGGAAAGGCGGCCCATTTGGATGGAGGCGGTGGCGGCGAGGGAAAGGCGGCCCATTTGGATGGAGGCGGTGGCGGCGAGGGAAAGGCGGCCCATTTGGATGGAGGCGGTGGCGGCGAGGGAAAGGCGGCCCATTTGGATGGAGGCGGTGGCGGCGAGGGAAAAGCGGCCCATTTGGATGGAGGCGGTGGCGGCGAGGGAAAGGCGGCCCATTTGGATGGAGGTGGTGGCGGCAAGGGGAAGGCCCATTTGGATGGAGGCAGGATGGGGGGAGGCTGGCTTGTGTAGTCCGATCCAATAGAAGAGCTACAGGAGCTCAAACAGCTGGTGAAGGTAATGCCGGTTGATGAAAAGGTGTCAGAACACAGAGCATCGCAGTTAGCGCCATATGGGGCTGTGTAGCGGCAGACCAGTCCGGGTGCCCATGCTGACCCATGTTCACAGCCAAAAGCACCCACAACGGGCACGTGAGCATCAGAACTGGAGCACGGAGCAATGGAAGAGGGACGATCTGATGAATTCAAGAATGGTTTGAGGAACACAACAATGAGTTAGGAGGCATTGACTTGGCCTCCAGATCTAAATCCAATCGAGCATCTGTGGTATGTGCTGGAAAAATCAAGTCCATGATCCATGGAGCCCCCACCTCCAAGGATCGGTTACCGACAGCTTGGTGCCAGATACCACAGCCTACCTTCAGAAGTCTAGTGGAGTCAATGCCTGGATGGATCAGGGCTATTTTGATGACAAAAGGGAGAACTACTTAATATTAGGTGGGTGGTCATAACGTTATGGTTGATCAATCCATCACATACTATGAAGGTATAAGGTTTTGTTGTTCATCCTATGTTGCATCTCAGTGCTTCTTTAGTTTTCCATGAGATGTGCCAATGTGACAACATAGGAGCACAACAGGGAGACGGGATGGAGTGTGGTCATCCTGGAACAGGAAGTGCCTCAACAAAGACCCCCATGGCAGCACCAGATAGGATTTTAAAGAAAGTTGCAGATTTGAATATACTGAAAAAGACTTTTGAAAAGGACATGTGAAAGCTTTTATGAGATTTTAGCGGTTGAACAACAACCTGAACAAGGAAAACTGACACCAGTCCAGCTGGAGGTTGGAAAGAAAATTGCCAAGCATGCAAATTCTAAAATCCCGAGAGCAGCAGAATTTTGGTCAAATCTAATATTGATTTTTTTTTTTCCTTCTTATTCTGAGCCTTTAATGTAGACAAATTTAGTCCTAAAAACTGCAAACACAGTCAGTCCAAATTCAACGCAGAAGGTTCAGAAAAAGAAAAGAAAAAAAGGGGAGAAGGTTCTAATGTGGTTGCCATGGTTTAAAAACAAAACAGGTATAATTATAAAGAAAGAAGAAAACTCGGGCAGAAACCACTTCCTTCCTCCAGAACAACTGCAAATCAATGGTGTTCTTTGATGAACGTGGCGCTTCCTCCTCCACCAAACCCCAAAGAACGACTCTTCATATTATCACCACATTTGGACGAACAGCTACTCCGGGAGACGAAAAACAAGGCATTTCATTGTCCAGGAAAGACCTTTACTGCTACAAAGTCTCATTATCACAACACCGATGAAGATTTCACCCCAGAGCTCTGCAGATAAACATAGCCCATAGTTTTAAGGGGCCTCAACTGTGGCCCCTGATGACACCAAGGAGGCCACACGTAACATTCAGTATATGTAATGATACAGAAGACTCACTAGAGGAAGCAGATATGATACAACTGGAGACAGGAACGTGTTACAGGAGATTGCAAAATACAGCCCTCTTCCAAAATGAACAGTCTCACCAATTGCTACTGGAGGTCCAAGGGCCACATGGGAAGCGCCAAAAGGGCTGCCAAGTGGGAGGCAGGGTAATAAAGGCAATCCAACATGGGACTGCTAGAGATCACTGCCATTACAGCCCATTTAGAACAGGGGTCTCCAAACTTTTCAAACAAAGGGCCACTTTATTGTCCTTCAGACTTTAGGAGGGCCAGATTGTGGCCAGCAGGGGCAGAAAATGTCACGGGCCCAGCATCAGTGAGAATAAATATGGCCTCGTGGTTGGTGGTCAATAGGAGGAGTATTCCCCATATTAGTAGGAGGAATAGTATTCCAACATTGGTACCGGTGGAAGAGATAGTGCCCCATTGTTGGTGTCAGTGAGAGGAATAGTGCCTCGTATCAGTGGAATGAGTTGTCCAAGGGCCGCATAAAGGCTAGCAAAAGGGCCACATCTGGCCTTCGGGGCCGCAGTTTGGAGACCCCTGATTCAGAACATCAACACTCCCAATAATTACTACTGATGTCCAAGGGCCACATGGGAAGCACCAAAGGGCTGCAGGCTGGACACAAGGCAATAAAAGGGAGGCCAACATGAAACTACTAGATAGCAATGCCATTACAGCCCATTCGAAAAATCAAAACACTCTTGATAATGACTACAGGTGTCAAAAAGGGCTGGGCACCAGAACAATAAAATGGAGTCCAACCTGGGACTTCTTGAGATCACCGTCAATACAGCCCACTTATAAAACCAAACACACCCATTAATTCCTACTAGAGTCCAAGGACCACATGGGAAAGACCAAAAGGGCTGCAGGTTGGGCACCAGGACAATAAAGGGAGTCCAACATGAAAGTACTAGAGAGCACTGCCATTACAGCCCATTTATAAAATCAACGCTCCAATTAATAAGCACTACAGGTGTCAAAAGGCTGCAGGGTGGGCACCAAGGCCATAAAGACAATCGAATAATTACCCACACTTCCTGCGAGTAATCTTTTTCTGAGGAATTGGTAGACCTCCAACCAACCCCCCTCTGTATACAGCCACCACCCTCCATAGTCCACTCACATGACCAGACCTATGTAATTACTATATGACGACAACCCATCCTTCATTGCATTCACCATTTCACACGTCCCATTCTTCGCCCGCTAATCAAACATTGTGCAGAATAAGGAAACGTTTAAATCCCATTAATTAAACAAGACTCCGGGGGGGTTCTGGTGACACAACCAGCTCTGTTCAATGTCCTTGTCTTTCCATGAGTTCAGTGGGGAGGTATGCAGTGGGAAAGTTTCTATAGGGGAGATGGGGGCTGTTTATCCAGGTTACACGCACAGCCGCTCAGGAACTCCTACGTAAAACGTTCCATGCTTATTCTGGTTCTGCCCGATGGCCATCATTCTTCCACTGGGAGGTTTAAAGGGCGTTGCCAGGCAACCCACCGACCAGACTGCTTTGTATGCAGACCCGCGCTAAGTAAATTACTGGGGAGGAGAACGTCGTCATTAAAGGAAGACTTTAGTATCTCAGTAAAAGCGGAAGGCAGGGAGAAGATTATCGGTTGTAAGAAGCAGCCGCCTTTTATATAGTGGTGGGCTACAAGTCCCGAGTGTTCTGCGATCCTTTAACCATTGGATTACCAAAGTACATCGATAAAAAGCATGGCAGACAAGGGGTTAAATCATGGTAACGGCCGAAACTATGAGCTTTGGACCGGCTTAAGGAGCCAGCAAAGGGCTTTCCGATAAAAGTGATTGGGGGAGGCCCTACAGCAGTGGTCTCCAAACTGTGGCCCTTTGGGCACGATTCTATTCACTGACACCAATGAGGGGGCACTATTCCTCCCACTGACACCAATGAGGGGGCACTATTCCTCCCACTGACACCAATGATGGGGCACTATTCCTCCCACTGACACCAATGATGGGGCACTATTCCTCCCACTGACACCAATGATGGGGCACTATTCCTCCCACTGACACCAATGATGGGGCACTATTCCTCCCACTTTCACCAACAATTGGGCATGTGTCCTCCCATTTACTACAATTCCTCCCACCGACACCAACCATGGGGCACCCTTGTGTGCACGCCTATGCTGACAATGCAGATGACAGCAGTATATTAAAGTGTAAATTCCACTTTTGCAGGCAATCTGAGAGAACACCAACATTGCAAACCCCCCCAAAGTTTTTGAAATTGCAGCTTATGCGCTATTCTGGATTCTAGCAGGGAAAAATCCTAGGTAGTTCTTTTTGTTTATAAGGGGGAGGGGGGGGGGGGGGGGGGGGGTAGTTGTGCGTCATAATTAACCATGTCTGTCCTGTGCAGGCAGATCTTCATTATCAATTGTAACTGGATTTGAACACTGTCCTAACAAGGGGTTAAAAGGTGTAGAGGCGGGGCTTCTTGTATGGTTTGTTAATGAGGGCAGACTTGGGACAGGCTCATTCTAACAAATGTTCAAAAAATTTGCAGTCGGCCCTAACACCTTCTTCTGAGAAACCTCTAAATAGACAAAAGAATACAAAAAAAATAAATAAATGAAGGCATGATGTGTGGATGGAACATATGACAAACATAGTGGGGTTTTCTCAAATTTGACAGTGGAAATACGCTTCAAGCAAGGATTGAGCAGCCAGCATTGGGATTGGCAAGTGATCATTATCATTTTACAATAACTCATTACATGAAGCAGATGCTATTTTGCCTATGTAAGCTATAACTCCTCTAAACACCATAATCCCTTGAGCTGCGTGCGCCAATTTTCATAAGAATGGCAGCCTGCGGAGATGGGTGTCCCGACACCGCCCTTCCCCAAGGGACCGTGAAAGAAAAAGTAATTTGGGTGCAATTAAAGTCTCTTACAAAAAAAATTGGGTTTCGCTGACAAGGTATAAAGCTTGTGCAATCCTAATTATCGGATTGGTTGATGTCATGTGCTGGGAATGAATGAAGTCAGAGGAAAGCACGCAGATCTCATGTCGGTCAATCAGTTATGGCGGTTTACCTCGATGTTCCACAGACTGTCACATGAAACAAGATCGAGTGCTATAAAGTTGACTCGGCTGGAAAATGATCAGCCAAACAGTGACCGCATTCTATCAGGTAGAGGTAGTTGGGTGCTACGGCTGTCTGAGAACAATGGGTGGTGGCGGAATTGGAGGAAATCGATTGCTTTTCTCTCTATGTAGCCGTGTATGGTGAGCATTATACTGGCCACCAATCTAAAGAGGCCCCTTCTCCCTCCTACCACCAGTGTAAAACGAGAACCACGCCAACCGCCAGCACAAGACGGGCCAACATGCCAACCACCAAAAGAAGGTGCCAGCACGCCAACCGCCAGCACAAGGGAGCCAGCACGCCAACACAAGGGAGCCAACACGCCAACAGACAGAACAAGGTGCCAGCACGCCAACCCTCAGCCCAAGGGAGCCAGCACGCCAACGCCCAACCAACAGTGCCAGCACGCCAACCCTCAGCCCAAGGGAGCCACCACGCCACCTGCCAGCACGCCAACGCCCAGCCAAAGGCTGCCAGCACGCCAACGCCCAGCCAAAAGGTGCCAGCACGCCAACGCCCAGCCAAAAGGTGCCAGCACACCAACAGCCAACACAAGGGTGCCACACTAACCACCAGCCATCTCTGAAAAGAATGTCAACTCCTCACCCACTCCTCCATACCCCAACCAATTGATGCATTGAAAAAAAAAAAAGCCAACGCCCATTTTTACTTTCCCATAGCCGCAGTCAAATGAAACTCCGGGTCCAGGTCTTCTTTCCTCTCCTATCAATTTCTGGCAGAGTCCTTCCTTGGGTGATCACATCACTACCAGCACGCTGAGGACAGTTCCTTTTGGCTAAATCGCTACTTTTACTGTCAACACCCCAAAACGTGTTGGCCATCCTTTGCCCTGCTTGCTGTAACCAGTTGAACACCCAAAAGATTTTTCATTTGGTGCTCTTTGACCCAATAACACTTGGATTTCTCAACTTGGGTTAAAGTCCTGTGTCTTGGGGGAACCCTGCCTTTTTAACGAGCTGCCAAACACAGGACAGGAGGGCTCAGGTAATACTTCGTCCACATTTTGATAACGCACAGACATTTTTTTCTTCAGGTAACACACTTTAGTTTAAAGCAGGGGGTCTAAAACTGGCGGCCCTCCAGCTGTTGCAAAACTACAAGTCCCATGAGGCATTGCAAGGCTGACAGTTACAAGCATGACTCCCACAGACAGAGGCATAATGGGACTTATAGTCTTGCAACAGCTGCAGGGCCACCAATCTGAGACCCCTGGTTTAAAGCATAGGTAAGTGGCAAAGGTGTCAGACTTTCAAGACACAGAGAAGTATGTGGCTTGATGTCCTCCATTAAGGAATGAAGTATGGGACCGGGACTTGATCCCCGTGATTAAGCCCAGAGGGCAGGGCCAAACGCATTGGGGTGGCCTAGGTGGAGGCATGGCTGATGCGGTTTTACTCTCCACACACAGGTTTTGTAGTGATGTGTGGCTTGTAGGACCTCTCCCTCTTTAGACCGGGACTTTTAGTTCTTTGAGAGTTAGCGGTCTGTAGATAGCTTGTGGTGCACAGACCACGGTCTACATTCAGATATAGCAGAAAAAAAAAAAAAAATGGAATAGACTTTATGTTACAGCTTAAATCACCTCGGCCATTTTCCTAGACCGAAGATGCTAAATAAGTTGGTTCATGTCCCACAATACAATTCTTCCCCCATCATCCTTCAATCATACCATGGTGGCCCCAACATGACTTCAAGTGAGGATTACAAAAGCTGGAATAAAGCCACGACTGGGAGGGGCCGCTGCCCCCGGCGGTATGACAAGTTAGGTTTATTGAATCTCTAATAAAAAGAGGGATCAGAGGAAGCTATGATAACCGTCACCAACACCCTCCCCCCCCATGACTAGCGCTTTGAACGCACAGAAATTATTTGAAGGACAAAATAAGAAAAACTGGGAGAGGCCGATTCCATCCGCAGATGATTAGAAAAGATCCAAAATCACAGACAGCAAATCTTATTCTGCTTGTAACATTGTAACAATAATCTCATTCCAGCTCAGGCTCAGACTAGATCTTCAAAGCCTCAAAAGATCCATCATGGGAGCCAAGCCAAAAAGGGGGGGGGGGGGAACCAGCGATCACTAGGCACGCAAGTGAGGGGAACAATACATCGGCCTCACCCATGTTTAAAAAAAATATATTAATTTAATAATGTTAGAGGCTTTATAAAATGATAAAAATGGTTTTAGGTCTGCAAATCTTATTACAGGAGATGCAACAAGACAGAGGACAGATTTTGAATGCTCAACCGGGACGATCTGTTCAGGATCTCTCCTGACAATCACTAAGGTTTCCCAAAAATGGGGCCGTATGCTCAATGCATAAAACACGCTCGGCCAAGAATACACTGTACATGACAATCGTCTTCATCACTGCACATCAAAACCATTCAGGGGTCAGTCATGTAATCACCATCTCATCCTGAACAATAAGGACAAAATAATAATAATAATAATAATAATAATAATAATAATAGCCAGTATTAGATTTTTTTTTTTTATTCTTTTTTCATTATTTTTTTTATTTTAGTGTGTGTGTGTGTGTGTGTGTGTGTGTGTGTGTGTGTGTGTGTGTGTGTGTGTGTGTGTGTGTTATATATCACACACACACACTAAAATAAAAAATAATGAAAAAAGAATTAAAAAAAAAAAATATATCTAATACTGGCATATTATTATTATGCCAGTATTAGATTTTTTTTTTTATTCTTTTTTCATTTTTTATTTTAGTGTGTGTGTGTGTGTGTGTGTGTGTGTGTGTGTGATATATTACACACACACACACACACACACACACACACACTAAAATAAAAAAAATAATGAAAATAGAATTAAAAAAAAAAAAAAAAAAAAAAAAAAAAAACCAATACTGGCATAAATCAGAAAGCTGAGAAATGGGATTCAAGAAATTGTTCCAAAATTAAAGTGCCACTTAACTCAAGCAACATGAACTATGTAACTATGTGTAATCCGAATGCTACTAGCATTCTATATATAAAAAAAATTAAAATAAAATAAAAAAAGTATAACTGTTCAGTTACGTTCTGGTCTAGGCCAAAATGATGCGATACATCCCAAGAGTATTCATGGGAGGAGGGGCTTTCTCAGCTAAGCACATCCTCCTGTCTGCATGCATGCCTGAGCTAAGGGCAGATAGATTCCAGAAAGTAAATGCTACATAAATCTGACCTTACTCAAGATGGCCACAGCTAGTAATGCCGGGGGGGGGGGGGGGGGGTGTTTGCTTTTCAAAGCTATCTCTGCACAAAATACAGCATGGAGACATGGATGGATGGATGGATGGATAGATGGATGGGGGGGGTTGCTTTAAATAGTAGAAATGATTGGTGTTTTTGGTTGGTGGAGCTCAGACACAGTTTAGTTCCTTGGCCTTACAGTTCAGCTTACTAGAAGTTTTACACATTTGCCGCGATCTTGCGTAACTGAAGCGCTCTACAATAAGATGGAGATCACAAATTGTCATTTCTTCTCTTATGATCGATCGCACAGTGATCGCTGTGGATGACGGCCTCACCTTGGTCTGCTCCAGTTTTTGTCTATCAGCCAATTTATAGAACACTTTGTTTAATTGAAGACATATTTCAGAAAGCGATGACGGCCCCGCGCCACTATTACATCATCGGACGCGGAGCGCACCAGGATTCTCTCCGATCTATTAAATGAAATACATTGTTAATTTCTTCCACACAGGAAGGTTATTACTTCTGAATATTTAATGAGCCGCGGGAAGGAAACGATCAGTCCTGGGATCTGCAGAGCGTCTCTCACTTCCTTCTACAGCCGAGCCGTCATCTCACCCGCTGTTGCTGGGAGTGACACCCTTGTTGTCAACTGGAAACCGATATCACAGAACAAACAATTTATTACACAACTGTGACCAAGGCTTAAAATATCCTTTGGAGAGCGGTGATGTCACTCGCTGTACAACAAGAGTATCTGGGGAGCGGTGATGTCACTCCTGTATAATATATCTTATATCTGGAGAGCAGTGATGTCACTCCTGTATAATATATCTTATATCTGGAGAGCGGTGATGTCACTCCTGTATAATACATCTTATATCTGAAGAGCGGTGATGTCACTCCTGTATAATATATCTTATATCTGGAGAGCAGTGATGTCACTCCTGTATAATATATCTTATATCTGGAGAGCGGTGATGTCACTCCCAGACAATAGAAGTCATATAAAATTTCTTGGTAGCGATGAAGCAGTTTCCAGGGAATGTGGAAGAACAGAAGCTCGATGATCCGCAGACTCGGGATAAACACCGGAGGGGTAGGAGGAGGAGGACGACGATGTGGTTTTTGGAAAGTGATGGTTGTTGATGTCTGGATGGAGTTCCCCGGATCACATGACGTCTGCAGAACACATTGTGCTCCCGGAGACAGAAGTTGTCTATAAAGAGCGGCAGCCATACATGTACAGCCAACCCCCCACCAATCACAGGAATCTTGTCGGAAGGAATATATTGGCTGCCATTGATTATTTCCCTTAGGAGAATGCCGGCTGCCATGTGGCCCCCGGGGATGGTCGGGATCCTTATTTATCCAGATCTAGAATGTATGGAGTTTATTTCACCAGCTGAAGATCCCAAACCTGTTCTAGTGCTAATACATTGTGCAGGTCTCATGTAAAGAGTATACGGGGGGGGGGGGGTGTACCTCTGTATACAGGAATATCGGGGTGTAAACCCTCGTGCATCCTATGCATCAAGGTGAAAAAAAAGAAAAACACCTGGCAGTGACCGGCCCCCCAACCCCTGAGCCCTTTCATCTCCTCAGTGGGGACATGCTGTCTTCCTCTCTCCACGGGGTCCCGGCTCTTGATTGGATAGATTGATAGCAGCGCAGCCATTGGCTCCCGCAGCTGTCAATCAAATCCAATTATGCAGGCGCCGGGGGCGGGCCCGAGTCCAGCATTTGGGTCTGTGGACGCAAATGCTGGACTCGGGAGCTCACCCGCAAGGTAGCCCCCTCCGGGAGAGCGCTTCTCCTAGGGGGTCTTCATGGGGAGGAGCCGCCGGGGGACCCCAGAAAACTAGGTTCGGGGCCCATTTTAAACCGGTAATTATCAGACCAGCGAGGACTTTAGAATTAAGCAGCTGGTCTGTCCAAGCTGGGTGCCAATTGGCACTTTTACAGATTGTGGCCTTCCAGGAACAATTAAGTAGACTAACCCCCGTTCACATCGGCGCGATTTGACATGTCAAACCGCAGCCTATTGCCAGCAACTGCACCGCCCCAATCGGTGCGACTTTGCAGCGCTGGATTTCGATACCGCCTCCAGTGAACGAGGGACAACATTTGTGTTGCATTTCTTTTCTTCAGGCCAACTGGCCATCTGCCTCCCGGAATTTACTCACACCAACACCAACCGAACCATTCGGACTTTGTTTTTAAAGTCCCGTCCTTAACCCGGTCCCAGAATTTTGGTTTTACTGAGCACGCCGTCACTTTTTTTTTTTTTTTTTTTTTTTTTTAAATAGATGCCGCTACAAACTCTGGTTTACCAAAAGCTGCCATTTCCAGTCACCAAACCTGTGGACCTAGCGCTGGATTCTAAGCCTAGAGCAACGCCTACCGCGCTACCGTATCAATGGCGTCAATACTAGTCTCGGCTATGATGGGCTACACCAGTTTTCAGGCTCACATACAAAGTCTTCACACATTTAAGTCTACTCTATGAATATGGATGCCTCCGCCGCCCATGCTGCGTTCAGAATTTATTCTGAAAAGTGAACAGAAATGGTCACTATTCTGCAAGACTCACGACTCGCCAGAAGAGTCTGAGAATTCCAAAGGAGGAGGAAAAAAAAAAAAAAAAAAAAAAAAAAACACATTCCACAGAAGGTCAAACGCTGAGGTCAGCCAACCATCAAAAACAATGAAATATCTGAGAAAAGACTGCAGTCCTGGGACCTGGAGCAACCTGATATAAGAAAACTTAGTGGAGCCTTATAATTAGTGGAGCCAATGACCTGGGCCATTGGGGGAATGCCCTTTACATTGGTGGTAGTCAAGAAGGTCTTCCACAATAGCTGTCAATATGCCACCCTTAGAGTAATGCCACTGGCTCTGCTAAATGGTTCTGGACCTGAAACTCTGGAGGCACCATCAACATGGGAGGTCGGTTAGCCACAGCTCAAGAACAATTAATAAACTCAGAGGAACCCGGGTTGAGAACGGCTGGTTTAGAGGTTTTCTTCAGTCTGGAACCCTGGGGGGGGTAAACACTTAGCGGTGTACACGCCTTAATTAGAAAACTAAGCAGCTCAGGAATGCTGCATCACTTCTTTCCAATTATAAATTAAAAAAAATATAATCCAATTCTCAAATTGTCTGACAACGCCCTTTGTTTTGACTGAAAGAGGCGTCATACATGGAACGTCCTACACTGAACTCATATATTACATGTGAGCTGCTCCCCATCACATGCTTATGCAATGGGGAAGCAAGAAAAGGAAGTTGCATTGTCTAAAATCAAATGATTGCAATCAAGAATTACAATGTAGCATATAATATATTCTATATATATGCTGCACTTCGTGATTGGGCCTATGGCTGCTTGGAGGGCAGGAGAACTCCTCTTAAGGACCTTCGTGCAAATCTAGGGGACCCATATCTAACATGGTTTGAGATCTTAAGGCAAACCAACCAGTAAAAGCATCTCTTGGGTTTGCGCGGTGCAGTGGTACAACCACAAGGGGATAACACTGTATTATATACCGATCAGCCATAGCATTATGACCAATGACAAGGAAAGGGAATAACATGGATCACCTCATTATGATGACATCTGAAAGTTGGTGGAATAGATTAGGCAGCAAGTAAACATTTTTTCCCTGAAGTTGACATGTTAAAAGCAGGAAATAAATAAATAAATAAAATGGACAAGTGTAGGGATTTGAAGGAATTTGACAAGGACCAAATTGTCCATACGACTGGGCCAGAGCATCTCCAAAACTGCAGCTCTTGTGGGATGTTCCTGGTCTGCAGTGGTCAGGACCAACCAAAAGTGGTCCAAGGAGGACCGGAGAACTGGCGACAGGGTCATCGGTGGCCAAGACTCATTAATGTAGGCTCATTGATGGAGGTGGCCCGTGTAGTCCAATAAAAGAACTATTGCAGCTCAAATTGCTGAAAAAGTGAATGCTGGTTCTGATAGAAAGGTGTCAGAACACACAGAGCATTGCAGTTTGTCGCGTATGGTGTTGCCTAGCTGCAGACTGGTCTGGGTGCCCATGCTGACCTGTGTCCACATGCTGACCTGTGTCCACAACCAAAAGGAGCCTTCAATGGGCAAGTGAGCATCAGAGCTGGACTATGGAGCAATGGAAGAAGATGGCCTGGCGAATCACATTTTCTTTTACATCATATGGATGGCCAGGTGTGTGCACGTCACTTACCTGGGGAAGAGAAGGCACCAGCGTACACTATGGGAAGTCCAATTCATGGAGGACCCACCTTGCAACTTACAGGACTTAAAGGATCTGCTATTGACGGCTTTGTGCCAAACACCATAGCATACCTTCAGAGGTCTAATGGAGTCCATGCCATGATGGGTCAGAGCTAATTTGGCAGAAAAAGGGGGGCCTACTTAACATTAGGTGGGTGGTCATAATGTTATGGCTGATCGGTGTATGTAGGTGACCATAAAGTTTGTCATCTTTGGTTTTCTTCTTCCTTACAGAGGAAACACCTAAGCTATATGCACCACAATGTCAGGCCTTGGTGGTGGCTGTCATCCTGTCTATGGCCATCCTGATGTCTAACAGCTACTTACCAGTAATTCAACTTTTATGGTCTGCATTTATGTTTAACAAACTACTTTTCAGAATATAGATAAGCAAAAAAAAAAAAAAAAATAAGAACCACCACCACCTGATCGAACAATACCTCTATATATTGATCTGCTCCCTCTATGTGTTGGATCTCGGCTCTACCAATAATTGACCTTCGGTTTTCCTTTTGCCACCCTCCATGGAAGGGGGTCAGAGGAAAGATCTCAGCCCCAATACAACATGGGCGGTCCCCACCCTCCACACCACATACACAACTGCTGCTTCAAGACTGCCTGACCTGACTGCTAATGTCTGCCTGGAAATGGAGCTGACACAGTAAAAACACAGCTCGCCCCTCGTCACTCTGCAATGCTGCAATCCTGCACCGCCTTGACTTCAATACACAAAGGGGGAATTTCATGCCAGCTTTTAAACAACAATGTCATGACTCTAGAAGAACAAGACACGGAAGAATGATTTATTAATTGTGAGAGAACGGAGCAGACTACTCGGCTTCTATTGAGGGTCAGCATTAAAAGAGAGTGCCCTATAATAACATTACACATAGGTCAGACTGGGGCCTGTAAAATCACAGGACTTAAAGACCCTTCAAAGAGTTGGGTTCATAGAGTACAGCCATCAGGAAGTAAATATACTAGATTGTATATGAATAGCTAAAAATATTCACCAAAAACTATTAAACCATTGAACTTCATAAACTGGAATTCGAACAAGCCCACCTAGAAGAAACAAGCCCACCTAGAAGAAACAAGCCCACCTAGAAGAAACAAGCCCACCTAGAAGAAACAAGCCCACCTAGAAGAAACAAGCCCACCTAGAAGAAACAAGCCCACCTAGAAGAAACAAGCCCACCTAGAAGAAACAAGCCCACCTAGAAGAAACAAGCCCACCTAGAAGAAAGGTTTTATTTTTAGCTGGAGCATGGTGGACAGAGTCAGGCAGTAGCATTTTTACGAGTCAACACTGAGGTCTCCTGGCCATAATTCTGGGTTCTTGTCCACATTTTTGGTCGTTACACCCACCTTTGTGTGTTCAGTTTCCTCCCATAAAAAACTTTCTCCATAGTATACAATAAATAAAAATCCATCTGGGATGGTGGAAGCCCTTCATAGTGCAGAATCAGGAACTCACCAATGAGAGGGGCAATCAGGGGGGTTTAGAAGCTGAACTCCAGGAAGTTCTACCCTTGCAGTGGGGCTCCCCCCATACTGTAAGGGTTAAATTCTCATTTTCAACTAGGGTACCTGGAAAAAGGACTTGTGTAAAACCCTTAGTTTCCCTGGCAGCCGGGACTCAACTCTTCTTTCCAACGCTCCAGGATATGGATGGGCCTCCCGTGTCCCCACTTACAACGCAGGACAGCATTTTGTATAATGGAGTTGCAGCTGCACCCACTGCCTGAAGCATACAAGAGAAGAAGCTTCTGGGGACCAGTCATAAAGAAGAGACCGACATGCCCATGTATTACCTTAAAATAAAATTCCATTAGGCATTAGAGCAGACCAATTAAAGTAGAAGAAATATCTGAAAACGCGTTTTCCTTTTCAGTCTCCGACTTGACCCCTTTACTTGAACTTCTAAAATGGAAAAAAACAGCAGGGGGCACAATAAACATTCCTTGGTAATGCCAGGAACCTGTGTTGACCTCTTCCCTCTTAGAGACCATTGCTCAGCTTTGCCTGACCATTTTCCAGGGAGCAATGAAACTTACCCTGCAGTTCAATGACCTTTGAAAATATCAATTTGAGTCAACAGAGAGAACCCATTATGATGTCATGGCGGCAGTGTATGTGTAGCAAATCAACCCTTTATGAGTATGCATTCCCGCGCCCCCCCCCTCCCCCCCCGTGAGCTTGCTACCACCTATATAACAACAAGGCAGGCCAAGACACAAACTAACAAAGCCAAAAAAAAAAAAAATCTATCTTTATCCATCAGCGTCCACTGTATACTGCTATATAATAGGGCAACACATAAAATTCTCCTATAATGTACCATGTACACAGGGACACTGAATCATTTCCTATACTGCTTTGCACCTCCAGAAGATCTGTGCTCGGAGAGACGCCACAACAGCAAGGGAAGGGCCCCCCCCCCCCCCTTCCTCTTGTCGCTGATCCTGCAAACAAATACTACGAGAGTTCCACATGTGACCTCAGCCCATCGGTGAATTGTATTCGGATGAGGAAAATTCACACGTCCCGTCTTGATTCTATCGCCTTTCCGCTGAGTGAACAGAGGGGGGAGGAGGTGGCAGAACGCACACAAAATCTTCACAGGTACATAAATATGGTTTGTCTGTACACCCCTTACTTTGCATGGTTCATGGTAAATCTAGCAGGTTTATCCAAACTGTAAAAAATGTATAAAACCACTTGGGTTCCTCCTTCTCCGCTGTAGAAAAGATGGAGTGTGAAGTTCAAATTTTATAGGCAACGCTCCCCATCGCCCGTGGTGGTCCAGTAACATGACGAAAAAGTCAAGGAGGACAGCCAACACATTTTGAGGGCTCAAAACTTTCTGATGAAGAGTGTTCTGAGCTCTTGAAAAGTGTTGGCTGTCCTCAGTCCCAATGAAGGGCGCTTTGAGCCCTCGAAGCATGCCAACTGTCCTCAGTCCCGATGAAGGGAGTTTTGAGCCATCAAAACATGTTGGCTGTCCTTTGTCCTGATGAAAGGAGTTTTGGGGACTCAAAATGTGTGAGCTGTCCACTTTGGCCTGATGAAGGAAGTTTTGAGCCCCTAAAACGTGTTGGCTGCCCTTTTTTGTCCTGGTGAAGGGAGTTTTGAGCCCTCAAAAACGTGTTGGCTGCCCTCTTTGGCCCTCGACCGCATCCCTATTTGGGTAACACGTGTTCTCAAAAAAAGGAAGTGATGGTATCTCTCCCCAAAGCGAAGAGGCATCCCACCCCTGACCGACTTCCTCGACCTCCATTCTAGTGATAAAATGTTCCCATTTTTAGTTCAGGTGACATGTGCCTCTGGAAGTGGAGGTGAGGGATAATTTCTGCTAAGAGGATACATACAATAGTACAAACCCAACCCAAAAGGTTCAAAGTTTTCCCACGAAAAAAAAAAAAATGTTTTAGCTGGAGTTTCACTTTAATTACAAACCACAACACTTGATCCATGACTAGATAAAGTATTATTTCTTCTCTTCCCCTCTATAGAGAAGCAGCTAATAGCATCTAGCAGAGGCATTACTATAGGGAATAATGAGTGCATTGCTTATATTAAAGGGGTCCTTTCTTCTTTATATTTGAATAGAGCCCAGTCAGTCAATCTCATATGAAGTCAGAACAATAGACCATGCAACCCATCCTACACATTAAGCTGTAAGCTTTAAGAAGCAGAGGATTCTGGGAAGCAATCAATACAGCTTAGTGTATCACGTAGCTGTATGCACGGCTCATGCTACACATGTCTGCAAAATAAAGAGCCACCAGCAGGCAGGAAAGACGACAGGAAACCACACACACGAATGGGACCAGCTGCCACCTTGCCAGTGCCAGCACAGGGGACACGGCAGCCTGACTCATACCCACTTCCTGGCCTACCGCCAGATCTACCAATTAGGAAACAGCCCAACTAACAAAACAAGATGCTTATTTAAAGCCCGAGCTGCAATTTGTTACTTTGCAGGAAAAAGATGGTGGCAACGGCCGGGAGCCAGAAGGGTGACACAACCCTGCAAGGACACGGCACTGTAAACAGCCGATGAAAAACGGGTTCATTAAAACTTAATTGAGTACATGAAAGTTAATAGAAACTATTAACAAAAGACCATACTGTGCAGGGTTTTAGGTTAACGATCCTAAACTCATCCTAACGTGGCTTCAGAAGAAGAAACACTCACTATGGGGTCCCTAGGCCTCCAACACTTCATCTCTTCCCTCGTACGGCAATGATGTTCTGCTCAGTGTAAGCTGTGCTGTCTACCCGCATGAAGCCCTGGAGAGATGGGCACAGACATTTATCTGGGCGTCGAGACCTGATTATGAAGAGGGAATGGCCGAATCGCACAGGGGGAGAGGATTGACTTGGTTGTGATGGGTGCCAGGTGGTCAGGTCCACAGATTCACCACCAGAAGCCTGGCCATACACCCCAGCCAAGCATTTTGAGGAGAACAATCAAAAGAGTAACCAACATGTTTTGGGGGTCCATGAGCTCCCCTCCATCAGGGCTAGAAAAAGAAAAACCATAAGGACATCTCCAAATCAATTCGTTATCAATACATTATCCTCTCCTTGGGGTTATATTTAAAAATATAATCCTGAGAAGGGGATATTGATCTTGAATATCAGATTAATATGGGGAGGAGAGGTTATGTTTTTTTCTAGCCCTGATGAAAGGGGGTGTTCTTGGACCGCTGAAACAAGTTGGTTATTCTTTGAATTGTTCCCCCTGGACTTTTAATAAAGTTGTATCTGGACCTCTTAGTGGCGTGGCGCTTTTATTTCCAGGTTTGTTACATTACAAGCCAAGGAGAATGGAGATCCTCCGGGGTGTAGAAGCCGCCTGCCCGGTAACCAGGTAACCTACATCAGTGGTCTCCAAAACTGCGGCTTGGGGGCTGGATGCGGTCCTTGGGGCACTATTGCTCCTACTGGAATCAATAATAGAGCACTATTCCTCCCACTCACACCAAGGGCGGGCCACCATTCCTCCCACTCACGCCAACGATGGGGCTTCCTCCCACTCACGCCAAGGGTGGGCCACCGTTCCTCCAACTCAGGCCAAGGGCGGGCCACCGTTCCTCCAACTCAGGCCAAGGGCGGGCCACCGTTCCTCCAACTCAGGCCAACGATGGGCTTCCTCCCACTCACGCCAAGGGTGGGCCACCATTCCTCCAACTAAACATGTGGCATTGTTTACTCCTGCTAACACCAGAACATTTTCTACTTCCACTGGCACCAGTCAAGCCCCCCCCATGAAGTCCGAAGGCCCCTTGTTTAGAAATTTGAAGACCCCTGACCTACATCAACATCAATACTTTAGGAAAGCAATACTAGCGAGATGACCCTATGGGTCCAGTGCTATTCGTCCACTATTAGGAGGTCCACCTTGCTCCATTCATGCACAAGGCTTGCCCATTAAAACATTTGCTGCTCAATTGTGTGTAAATAATAAATGCCATGTGTTCCGGCCAATACAAGACAACCAAAAGAAAAAAAAGAATCCAATCTGAAACAGATATTAGCAAGACCGATGGATATAAGCATGCCAGCTATGACCTTTTCAATGGAAGTCATTTATCTCCTGTAGACCAGAGCTGCTAGTATACCAGTTAAATTGTCTATTAATTGTATCCAGTGACATCTCCTTCTCTATGCACTGAGAATTTAATGAGCGGCATGACCGAGTGATGGCACCATCTTATAAGAGCGCAGAGGTGACCCCTGTGTGCCAGGATGTTGGTGGGGAATCTATTGTCAGAGGCCTGATCAGGTTTCTAGAAAGCACATGAAACGCCTTTGGCTCTTTGCTGGTATTTCTATGACTATATCTAAGATATGGGGGGGGATCTGATCACCACAACCCAACTTCAAAATCCTGGTGCACAGACATGTATGAACAGCATCCCCCACCTTCCCTAAACTGGCATGATGCAATTTCCTCAATTGATGTAATCTATATATCTGGTCCACAAGTGAAAACCTGTCAGCACCCATGTAGTAAAATCCCGGCATTCCTAAATAGTGCCTCAGAGTGACAGGTGGGTGCAGCGTAACCCTTCCCAGGCATGCCCAGAGATTAGTCAGCAAGCTATAGACGTCACACCAGTAGGTTTCCTCCTATAATCTGCCCCTTACAACAAGCATGTCAGTATAGGGTTGTACATTATAGTAAATGGCCAATATCTTCTTGGTTACAAAAAAAAAAAAAAAAAAAAAAAAAAAAATCATATTGATGAAGCATCAAATATGAAAATTTAACAGCCATGAGGTCCTTCAAGATAATTCAGTAGAAACACTTTTTTGGGGGGCCCTTCATAGCCATGTGCTGTGGTAGCAACATGTAACTGGACAATCAACAAAAATACGACCAGCTCCAAAAGAACCATTAATTGCCAAGACCTCTACATCTTCTAGTAGCCTGTGATGTCCTTCAAAAAGACCCGAACCTCAAAAAACCAGCAAACACCCGACCACCATCAGATGGACACCTGCTACAACCACTCCACTAATGCCACCAGACACCTTCTTCAGTACATCGCTTCTCGTCACACGTGTACTACAAAAGGAAGGAAGGAAAGGTGACCAAACATGTTCCATGTCTGGCAGGACATATTTTTTGAAAAATACTTATTCTAAAAAGGTCAGGCTTACAAAAAGGAAGAAACACAAAAGCAAGCGGAGAGTGAAAGCTAATTGCTGACACTTAAGATCTCATTGTAAGCATGTTTACTGCGATGTACAAGATAAGAGAACACATAGGAATCAGAACACGGCCAGATCAACTATAGGTATAGGATCGTGTCTATGGAGGTCTCCCCATTTGTTTTCCTTTTCTATTGGTTGAACTAGATACTTTTTTTTCTTTCAACCTATTTAAAAAAAAAAAAAAAAAAAAAAAAAAAAGGTACTTATATAGCACTGTCAATTTACGCAGTGCTTTACATATACATTGTACATTCACATCAGTCCCTACCCTCAAGGAGCTTACAACCCAAGGTCCCTCCCTACCTCACATTCATATACTGGGGCCAACTTGGACAGAAGCCAATTAACGTATGTCCTCTGGATATAGCAATGTTTGAAAGTTGTTTTTTTTATATATGTTATTGTAATATAATGTCTGATGGATTTATTTTATCTTTGATAGTGAGACCTGTTCCTTTCAACTACTCCCGAGTGTGTCCTGACGAAGCAAAACAGCAAAACGTGTTGACGCACAGGAGCTCACTGCCATTTGGGGTCAACTCTCTTGTGTACACTAGATACTATCATATTCCTATCGAATGTTTTTAATTCTTATTTACTTGATCTGTTTGATATGAATTATTGTTGATAAAATATATTTTTGTACTACATCATTGTCCATCTTGCCTGTAAAGTCCGAATTGGGGCCCTGTGGCTCTTTACCCCTCCTCTCTTCCAATCAAGTTTATACGGATGTGGCTTTAGGACTGTTATTTCAATTTTTGAGAAGCCAATTAACGTAGAAGCATGTCTTTGGAGTGTGGGAGAAAACCGGAGTACCCGGAGGCTACCCACGCAGGTACCGGGAGAACATGCAAACTCCAGGCAGGTAGTGTTGTGTTTGGGGTTCAAACCAGCGAACCCTTTTTACTGCTAGGTGTGAGTGCTAACCACTACACCACTGTGCCGCCCATTACACCACTGTGCCACCCATAGAACTATGAGGTCACCAAGCATGTACACGAGTAAGGAAAGGGATGGTCAGCACTCAGGATGACATCCAAAAAATGGTATTCCATTAGTAAAAAAAAAAAAAAAAAAAACACATGTACAACGATGTAAAACAGCCTACGCGTTTCGGATGTCAGTACTTCATCGTGGCTGCCATGACCAAAGACGAACGTCCGAAGCAGGTAGACTGTTTTTTACAGCGATGTACATGTCTTTTTAATAAAGGAATACAATTTTTTTGACATCATCATGAGTGCCGACCATCCCTTTCCTTACTCGGGTACGTTGGCAGCCTCGAGGTCGGAGAGCCGGGCGGCGTTATGTGGGAGGAGGTTGCAGTGCCTATACACCTCTTTACCAAGCATGTATGTCAGGGCTGGGCTCAGTCCTCCCTTCTCAGAGCTGGCCACTCAGCTGTCTGCTAATTGCCAGCTCCTATCTCTCCAGTTACTCAGCTGTTGATATCCTGCTCGTCAGTCCTGACTATTTAAGCCATTCAACCCAGAGGATCTCTGCCTTCACCTTGATCAACATCACAGAATCTCCTGCGATCCTGTTCAAGACTTGCTTTGCTGACATCCCTTCTGGCTGCAGATGCTGCTAACGGTTCCACTACATTGATCCCTGACTTCTGGCTTGGCTGACTATCCGTTCCGGTTACTGAACTTTGGCTATGTTTTGACTACGTTTGTTCTTTTTACTTTTATTATTAAAACAAGTGTAATTTAACTGTACTTCTGTCTCGGCCTGGATTTCATGGTTTCTGACAATGTATCACTTCTGTGTATCTGATATCTTCACACCAATAAAAAGGAGGTCCTGCAAGCTGTATGCAAATCTTGACTTTGAAAAAGTCGGGAGTTTACCCTGTCACCTCTGAAGTGGAGGCCCCTCCCCCTTCAGGATGTGAACGCCCCCTAGTGAGATAACGTAAAAAGGCAGCTAGTAACAGTCTATACAGGGGCTGCACCTTGCTCAGTCTGCTAATATAGAAGTCAATAAAACACAGAATAGCGCTACAGGTATGAAAGAAATGATTCTAATCTAAGGAGATAGATTAGAGAGGTTTTTTTTTGTTTTTTTAATAATTATAAAATTCTTAAAAAATTATAAAATAAATTGGCCAGAGGGGGGGGGACTTTACTAAAATGTAGGTTTCACTTTCAGTTCCACCTGTACTGCAGAAAGATATTAACCACAAATGAATGCAACACTAATCAATAATACATCCTGACAGTATTTTTTAAATCTAAGCAGTTTATGTACATTTGGCTTTCATATCTGGAGCATATAATCTACTGCACAGAAAAGCTCAGAGAGGGGGAAGAGAGAAGCAGCACCAGAAGCCAAACAGGTGTGCTGCAGTGCACTGAGCATGCTGATAGGAGGAGAGAGCAGAGCAAACAAAGGAAGTGAAAGCACACCGACGAGCTCAACTCTGTTCTAGCTGGGAAGGAGGCCTGTAAGTTGAAGTGAAATTGCAGCAGAGAAAGATTTGGTCAGTTCCCCGGTTAGCAGGGCTGTGCCATGTTGCAGAGCAGTGTAAATCTCAGGACCGGATTGGTAGAAATGCAGATCCTTCAGTATACATGGTACTTCATTTGTGCATTTAGCAGTTTGTCCGCAGTTCAGGGCCAGTTCACACCAGGATGGTTCAAACCTGTGCATTCCCGTGTGCCTCTTATCTGGTGCAAGTTTGCAGGGCTGCAAATCGCACTGGAACACGGAAAAGTAATGTATGTGCTACGTATAAAAACACGCCACACCAAATCACATACCGCATACTTCAATCTGGTGCCAGCAGCGAAATGCGTTTGTGATCTGCGTTTGGGGCGCTGTTAACATTACATTGGCACTCGCCTGCGAATCACAGGGGCAGCGCGTTTATGGTGCAGGAAATCCTGCGTGGCGTTCTGGTGTGACCCGGCCGGCCAGGTCACAAATCCAGAAACACAGGAGGAGTTTTTACTCCTCATTCGTCATCCAGAGCTGCAGATACAGCCAATTATAGAACCATTTATAAGAAACTTTATTCCATGTTTGTTGTGTAAACAGAGAAATGTTACATTACAGAAGAACAAACATTGTTTCAGTTTCCTGATCACAGATTTGTTTGCCTCCCGGCCCAGATATTTATTAAATATCACAAATCAAATCAGGATGATGTCATTGTGTCTTTAATTCCTCACCTCTGAAAATAATTAACACCGCGAAGAGTCCGACCCGAATCCACCCAACACCGACGCCAACGGTGACAGGATGACAGCAATGGTGTCACAACATTAGTTTAGTGGGTGGGCAGGTACAAGGCGACAATAATGACCAGCTGTGCTGGGAGGGGAGCCCGGGGTGTGAGCACTATAAGTCATCCCAGGAATGTCCACAACACCCAACAAACCAATCAGAGCAACAATGTCAGGTCACCGAGAACTGGAGGAATGTCTGCAAACCGGAACCCAACCCCCCCCTCCACACCCCCACCCCCCCCTCCAGAGAGAGAAAAAACACCCTATAAACCAATCCCTTTCCTTTATATGCTTCTAACAGTTACTAGCTCTCAACTGTAATTCTATAGCACCGACATATACTGCAGTGCAGTACACAGAACATAGTCTCTGCACCAGAGGAGCTTACACTCTAATGTCCCCGCAGTCACACACTATTATTATACATTTATATAGCTCTGACATATAGTGCAGTGCTGTACAGAGAACACTGAGCCAATCACATCAGTCTCTGTACAGAGGAGCTTACACTCTAATGTCCCCTCCCCCACAGTCACATCAGTCTCTGTACAGAGGAGCTTACACTCTAATGTCCCCTCCCCCCACAGTCACATCAGTCTCTGTACAGAGGAGCTTACACTCTAATGTCCCCTCCCCCACAGTCACATCAGTCTCTATACAGAGGAGCTTACACTCTAATGTCCCCTCCCCCACAGTCACACACACCAGTGTTGTGATTGGCTCAGTGTTCTCTGTACAGCATTGCAGTATATGTCAGATTTATAATAATAATATCATTATTAATAATTAGTGTGACTGTAGGGGGGGGGGGGGGGGGACATTAGAGTGTAAGCTCCTCTGTATAGAGACTGATGTGACTGTGGGGGGAGGGGACATTAGAGTGTAAGCTCCTCTGTACAGAGACTGATGTGACTGTGGGGGAGGGGACATTAGAGTGTAAGCTCCTCTGTACAGAGACTGATGTGATTGGCTCAGTGTTCTCTGTACAGCACTGCAGTATATGTCAGAGCTATATAAAATGTATAACAATAATAATAATAATAATAATAATAATAATAATAATAATATTATAATAATAGTGTGACTGTGGGGGAGGGGGACATTAGAGTGTAAGCTCCTCTGGACCAGAGACTGAGGTGACTGTCAGTGTTCTCTGTACATCAGTCTCTGTACAGAGGAGCTTACACTCTAATGTCCCCTCCCCCCACAGTCACATCAGTCTCTGTACAGAGGAGCTTACACTCTAATGTCCCCCACTGTCTTCATAACTGGAGTGCTCCAAGCACTCCACCTATAAAAGGTGAATCCCACGTCTGGATGGACGGTCCTCAGCGGTTGATATTTTGGAGCACCTCTTATATCTACAAACATTCTTCCCGCAACATCCAATTAAAGGTTCTCACCACTTAACCTTCTGCTGCGTTTAACAAGTCGCCATCTGTCTGCAGGTTATTATTCCTGGAATATCAGACAAGTGCGGATCTCAGGCTTCAGGTGAAAAGGTGACAGAATACAGATCGAGATCATCTAGTAATAACACTTATGTCAGAGCGGCTCTGGTGACGGCGGGGGAATCCTGCTGCAGAGGGAGTGAGACTCTGACAACTTCTAACAGGCATTACAAGCTTGTAACTCTCCACACAGAGTCCGGCCCTGCATTGTCTGAGCCGCTTTACAAGGAGTCCCAGGGATAAAATTACAGGGGAAGGAATCCGTCTGAGTGTAAAAACACCAATAAAATGTTCACATTCAGCTCAGCAAACGTCTCCCGATCCGCACAGCGATGATGTCACAGAGAGTCGCAGTCCACAAGAGTGACAACGCAGGAGCACCAATGGGAAACCGTTGTCACCTTATGGAAATCTCTGGAAGAGGTCCTTCATGGCAGGATCACCAGGGATTATTCCAATGAAAGCTGCAGGATTTTTTTTTTTTGCAACTTTCAATAAAAAAATAAATCGCTGGTGATCCCGCCATGTTACAGGAATAGCAAATTCTGAGCCAGGGACTTATAGGGAGTCTTACCAAGTCCTACACTTGTGCCATTCCAGGGATATCCACATCAGTTCTAGCCAATGATGTCACTGCGAACGAGCGCACCATGAATGCAGAGCGCCGTGCCCCCCCGACGACTCCTGTGCACATGCGCGAGAGTGACATCAAGGCCCGGTCATTCAAACCGACGGGGAGCGGCGGAGGAAGAACGGGCAAAGACGGGGAGCGGCGGAGGAAGAACGGGCAAAGACGGGGAGCGGCGGAAGAAGAACGGGCAAAGACGGGGAGCGGCGGAAGAAGAACGGGCAAAGACGGGGAGCGGCGGAAGAAGAACGGGCAAAGACGGGGAGCGGCGGAAGAAGAACGGGCAAAGACGGGGAGTGGCGGAGGAAGAACGGGCAAAGACGGGGAGCGGCGGAGGAAGAACGGGCAAAGACGGGGAGCGGCGGAAGAAGAACGGGCAAAGACGGGGAGCGGCGGAAGAAGAACGGGCAAAGACGGGGAGCGGCGGAAGAAGAACGGGCAAAGACGGGGAGCGGCGGAAGAAGAACGGGCAAAGACGGGGAGCGGCGGAAGAAGAACGGGCAAAGACGGGGAGCGGCAGAAGAAGAACGGGCAAAGACGGGGAGCGGCAGAAGAAGAACGGGCAAAGACGGGGAGCGGCAGAAGAAGAACGGGCAAAGACGGGGAGCGGCAGAAGAAGAACGGGCAAAGACGGGGAGCGGCAGAAGAAGAACGGGCAAAGACGGGGAGCGGCAGAAGAAGAACGGGCAAAGACGGGGAGCGGCGGAGGAAGAACGGGCAAAGACGGGGAGCGGCGGAGGAAGAACGGGCAAAGACGGGGAGCGGCGGAGGAAGAACGGGCAAAGACGGGGAGCGGCGGAGGAAGAACGGGCAAAGACGGGGAGCGGCGGAGGAAGAACGGGCAAAGACGGGGAGCGGCGGAGGAAGAACGGGCAAAGACGGGGAGCGGCGGAAGAAGAACGGGCAAAGACGGGGAGCGGCGGAAGAAGAACGGGCAAAGACGGGGAGCGGCGGAAGAAGAACGGGCAAAGACGGGGAGCGGCAGAAGAAGAACGGGCAAAGACGGGGAGCGGCAGAAGAAGAACGGGCAAAGACGGGGAGCGGCAGAAGAAGAACGGGCAAAGACGGGGAGCGGCAGAAGAAGAACGGGCAAAGACGGGGAGCGGCAGAAGAAGAACGGGCAAAGACGGGGAGCGGCAGAAGAAGAACGGGCAAAGACGGGGAGCGGCAGAAGAAGAACGGGCAAAGACGGGGAGCGGCGGAGGAAGAACGGGCAAAGACGGGGAGCGGCGGAGGAAGAACGGGCAAAGACGGGGAGCGGCGGAGGAAGAACGGGCAAAGACGGGGAGCGGCGGAGGAAGAACGGGCAAAGACGGGGAGCGGCGGAGGAAGAACGGGCAAAGACGGGGAGCGGCGGAAGAAGAACGGGCAAAGACGGGGAGCGGCGGAAGAAGAACGGGCAAAGACGGGGAGCGGCGGAAGAAGAACGGGCAAAGACGGGGAGCGGCGGAAGAAGAACGGGCAAAGACGGGGAGCGGCGGAAGAAGAACGGGCAAAGACGGGGAGCGGCGGAAGAAGAACGGGCAAAGACGGGGAGCGGCGGAAGAAGAACGGGCAAAGACGGGGAGCGGCGGAAGAAGAACGGGCAAAGACGGGGAGCGGCAGAAGAAGAACGGGCAAAGACGGGGAGCGGCAGAAGAAGAACGGGCAAAGACGGGGAGCGGCAGAAGAAGAACGGGCAAAGACGGGGAGCGGCAGAAGAAGAACGGGCAAAGACGGGGAGCGGCAGAAGAAGAACGGGCAAAGACGGGGAGCGGCAGAAGAAGAACGGGCAAAGACGGGGAGCGGCAGAAGAAGAACGGGCAAAGACGGGGAGCGGCAGAAGAAGAACGGGCAAAGACGGGGAGCGGCAGAAGAAGAACGGGCAAAGACGGGGAGCGGCAGAAGAAGAACGGGCAAAGACGGGGAGCGGCAGAAGAAGAACGGGCAAAGACGGGGAGCGGCAGAAGAAGAACGGGCAAAGACGGGGAGCGGCAGAAGAAGAACGGGCAAAGACGGGGAGCGGCAGAAGAAGAACGGGCAAAGACGGGGAGCGGCAGAAGAAGAACGGGCAAAGACGGGGAGCGGCGGAGAAAGAACGGGCAAAGACGGGGAGCGGCGGAGAAAAACCAAGTTAGACTTACCGGTAACTTGTTTTCCAGAAGTCTTTCAGGACAGCACCTGAGAGATAGCGACTCCACCCACCGGAACAGGAAACACCTTCTTCCTCCAAACTTTAAAGGGAGGCGCCTCCCTACCATACCTCAGTTGTAGTAGAGAAGACCTCCGGCCCCGGCTGGAACACATAAACACATACGTTAGTCACAGCATAGTATATACAATACAATAGGGCGGGATGTTGCTGTCCTGAAAGACTTCTGGAAAACAAGTTACCGGTAAGTCTAACTTGGTTTTTCCCAAGGCGTCTTTCAGGACAGCACCTGAGAGGATAACAGAGACTTACCCCCTTAGGGCGGGACAACAGCCTGCAGGACCTTTCTGCCAAACGCCTGATCATTAGCAGATGTGAGGTCCAGCCTGTAATGTTTCACAAATGTGTGAAAACTCGACCATGTTGCCGCCTTGCAGATTTGTTCAGGGGTGGCACCAGCTCTCTCTGCCCAAGTGGCTGCCAACGCTCTTGTTGAGTGTGCAGAAATTCCTGCAGGAGGAGACACACCTGCATGCGAATAAGCCTCTGAAATGGCTAGCTTCAGCCACCTTGCTAAAGAGATTTTAGAAGCCTGGCAACCTTTCCTGTTGCCTGAAAATAGCACAAACAGAGAATCTGAACGTCTAAAGGGCTTTGTCCTTTCCAAGTAACATAACAAAACCCTTCTAACATCCAACATGTGAAAACAAGTCTCCTTCTCCCCTACTGGGTTGGGGCAGAAGGTCGGAAGCACAATGTCCTGAACACGATTTTGTACTGACGCTACCTTTGGTAAGAATTTCTGATCTGTTCTAAGTATAACCCTATCTGGGAAGATAGATAAATAGGGCTCCTTAACAGATAAAGCATTAAGCTCACTGATCCTGCGTGCGGAGACCATGGCAATCAGAAACACAGACTTAAAAGTGAGATATCTGAGTGGTGCTTCTTCCAAAGGTTCAAAAGGACTCCTTGTTAGAGCCTGGAGGACTATCGACAGATCCCATTTGGGAAACAACTTAAGTGGTGCTGGTCTGGATCTCGTAAGGGATCTGAAAAATCTGGTTACCAACGGATCTGAGGCCACCGATTTTTCTAGGAACACTGCTAGCGCAGCTACCTGCACCTTCAAGGTACTAACTGCTAGTCCCTTGTCAGCACCAACCTGTAAAAATTCCAGAATGGAAACAAGACTCCCTGGGTCATGGTCAGATGAATTACACCATGTATTGTAAACCTTCCAGACCTTGGAATAGATTTTTCTAGTTACCCTTTTCCTACTGGATAATAGCGTAGAGATTAACCGGTTGGAAAAACCTTTGCTCCTTAAGAGCTGCTCTTCAGATACCAGGCTGTGAGCGCCAAAGTGGCTACCTCTGGGTGATTTACTGGCCCCTGAAATAGTAAATCGTGCCTGAGGGGCAGATGCCAACAAGGCCTGACCGCCATTTTCAGAACGGTTGAAAACCAAGCCCTTCTTGGCCAAAAAGGCGTGATTAGGATAACCGGTACTGTTTCCCCTTGAATCTTTCTTAATACTAAGGGAATTAACTGGAATGGGGGGAAAGCGTAGCAGAGATGGAATCTCCATGGATACGCCAAGGCATCTGTTCCTAGTGACCCGTCGTGATCGCTTAGGGAAAAAAATTGCGGAACCAACGCATTCTCCTTTGAGGCGAACAGGTCCACCTCTGGCAGCCCCCACTTCTCGACAATCATGGCGAAAACCTCTGGGTTCAGCGACCATTCTGCTTCCCGAATGGGGTTTCTGCTCAGGAAATCCGCCACCCCGTTCAGGGATCCCTTTAGATGGACTGCTGATAAAGACAGCAAGTGTCCTTCTGCCCAACGGAGAATGCTCATGGCTAGTACCTGCAGCGATTTGCTCCTTGTACCTCCCTGCCTGTTTATATAAGCCACGGCCGTGGCATTGTCTGTTAGTATTTGAACATGGTGGGCCCGAAGCCCCTGAGCAAATGACTTCAGAGCCAAGTCGATCGCCTTGAGCTCTCTCCAGTTTGAGGACCTGGTCGCCTCTTTCCTGGACCAGTTTCCCTGCGTGAAAACCCCTTCTAGGTGGGCTCCCCAACCCCAGGAACTGGCATCGGTTGTCAGCCTCTTTTCGATTGGAAAGGCCCAGACTAACCCCTCCGACAGGATATCCTGCCTTTTCCACCACCACAGTGACCTCTTCACCTGGGTTGGAACTCTTAGTGCTGAGTCTAGGGTTTCCAAATTGTGATCCCAAGATCTCAGAAGAAAAGCCTGCAGATGCCTGAAGTGTAGTCTTGCCCACTGAACAGCTGGCATTGACGAAGTCAGAACACCCAGGGCTGACATGACCAATCTTACCGTCAACTGCTGGTTGGTCTGTAAGAAAGACACTGTATCCTGGATTTTTCCTTTCTTCTCTGAAGGAAGGAAAATTTTTTGGCTTACCGAATTTATTATATACCCTAGAAACCGAATCTCCTGAGATGGTTCCAGGGAAGATTTTTGGAGATTTAGGATCCAACCTAGAGACTCCAGATGGCTGCATGCTCTGCCTAAATTGCTCCTCAATTCCTCTCTTGAGGGGGCGAAAAATAGCAGATCGTCTAAGTAAGGAATGACTGCGATTCCTTGAAGACGCAGCGGAGCTAGGGCCTCTGCCATTACTTTGGTGAAAATTCGGGGTGCAGATGATAGCCCGAAGGGTAGGGCTCTGAATTGCAGATGCTGAATTCTGCCTTCCAAACTTACCGCCAACCTGAGAAACCTCTGGGACTGGGATGAGATTGGAATATGCAGGTATGCATCCTTTAAATCCACTGACGCCATGAAACAATCTGGAGGCAGAAGATTTCTGGCGGTGAAAATTGAGTCCATCTTGAACCTTCTGTATTTGATGGCTCTGTTCAGTGGCCTTAAATTGAGAATTAAACGAAATCTTCCTGTTGGTTTTTTTACCAGGAAGACATGTGAATAGAAGCCCTCGTGCCATTCTTCTGGTGGCACTGGGATTACTACACCCTGTTGCATTAGTTCCTCCAGAGAGGATTTCATGGCCAGGGCCCTTATTGGATCTCGAGGAGCATTTGTTACCAGAAACCTTCTTGGGGGGCTTCTGGAAAACTCGAGAGTATAACCCTGCGAGAGAGTGGTCAGAATAAACTGATTTGAAGTTATCCCTGACCACTGCGGAAGAAACTCTCGTAATCTTCCGCCGACCCGCAGAGATGAGTCATTGTGAGTTTTCGGCCTGTGAAGGAGGACGGAAGAGAATTCCGCCTTTGCCCTTCGCCCTTTGCGCGGACCAATTTTTTCTCTTGCCCTGAAACTTATTTTCCTGCTGCTGCTGCTGCTGAGTTTTTTGAGGTCGAAAAAGACGTTTTGGGGTCTGCTTTTTCTTTTTGACCGGAAAGGACTTCTTCTTATCGGCAGTTCTGTCTAGGATATTATCTAGATCAGGGCCAAAAAGAAGATCACCTGAAAAGGGAATACCACAAAGTTTACTCTTTGAAGCTGTATCACCTGGCCAGGTTTTTAGCCATAAAGCTCTTCTTGCAGCATTTGCTAAAGCTGCAGACCTAGCTGACATCTTGATAGCTTCAGCCGAAGCGTCTGCAATATAAGCAACCGCAGAAATCAGGGTAGGAAAGGAATCTAAGATCTCCTGTTTGGGGGAATCTGCCACTATATGAGATCTAAGTTGGTTCACCCAGTATTCCAGATTCCTGGCTACACAGGTTGTGGCCATTGCTGGTTTTAAATTGCTCATGATTGATTGCCATGATCTCTTGAGCAAAAGATCCATGCGTTTGTCCATTGGATCCCTTAGAACACCCATGTCTTCAAAAGACAGGTCTGTGGATCTAGAGACCTGTGAAAAGGCCGCATCCAACCTGGGCACCTTATTCCACACCGCAGAAGGGTCTTCCTCAAAAGGGAAGCGCCTTTTGTGGGCTCTGGAAAAAAAGGGCTTTTTCTCTGGATCTTGCCATTCTTTAGTAATGGCGTCAGAAATGACCGAATGAACTGGAAATGTTCGCCCCTTAGGCTCATTTAACCCTGCATACATGCGGTCATGAAGAGATAACTCCTTCTTTTCCTCACTTAAGCCAAGTGTAACATGGATAGCCTTAAGGAGTCCGTCTACCTCCTCTAGGGAAAGCTTAAACTTGGAAGGAGCCACCTCCGCTTCCTCACCCTCCTCCTCCGAATCTTTAACGGAAGGAGTAGGGGACTGCTCTTCCCTGATAGAGGGGCCTTCGGGTAAAGCTTCTACCATGGGGAAAGAAATAGAACCCTGGGAAGCTTCAGAAGTGGATGGCTGACTAGCAGCTGGATTAACCAAAGAGTCACGAAAAGTCTGAATCGTGGCGTATAGTTCCTTCTTTACAGAGGCAACCAGATCATCACAAACCGAAGCTGATTCCTCCTTAACTAAAGAAGTGATGCATGTACTGCATAAGATTTTTTTCCAATTTTCTCCCATTTTGGCCCTGCAAGAAGGACATCTCTTTTTTGGGTCAGAGCTTTTAGCCTGTGAGAGAAAAAACAAAAAAGGGAAAAAAACCAGGGGACCTTTTAGTGAGACCCGGTCTCAGCTACATAAGAATCACCCACAGGTGCACTAAGAAGAAACCAGTCAGCCTCTAGTGCCCAGACAGGCCCCTTGCCACTAGGGGGTAAGAAAAAAGAAAATAGACCAAACCCAGGAAAAGGAAGAAAGGCAGACTTAAACTGCTGCTCCTACCTGAGCTTTACTGGCGCCTGTGCCTGTCCCCACCGCTGCAGACGCTGAGTCCTCCATCTCTGGTGTGCAGCTCTCACTTGTGGCTTCATATGCCGCTTCCGGACTCCCATAGTGCATCTGCACCGGACCGGAAGCGGAAGTAGGCGCCAGTTCCTGTCCTCCCTCCTCCCCCCTTGCATCCACGCCGGAAATGACGCTTTTGCTGACCCAGTGACCTGCCTTGTCACTTCCGCCGCGCCTGCCGGCCAAAAAAACATGGCGGCGGCGCACGCGCACCGCCGCTCCTACGACCGCGCGGATCACCGGGTCTACGGCTCTCCCCGAGCACCAGGGGGGGAAGAGGAGCCCGATTGCTACCGCTGCAAAAGGCTTGGGTAGGCCGGGAGGACAGCGGGTCTTCCAAAGGAGGAAAAAAAGAAAGGAAGCCCCGTCTCCCAGGAGCATCTGAGAGACCCTGACTCCCCTTCAAAAGATGTTCCCTCCGGGCCGGAGGAAACACAACAACTGAGGTATGGTAGGGAGGCGCCTCCCTTTAAAGTTTGGAGGAAGAAGGTGTTTCCTGTTCCGGTGGGTGGAGTCGCTATCTCTCAGGTGCTGTCCTGAAAGACGCCTTGGGAAAGAACGTTTTCAAGCTAAACCAGTCATAAAGTACTAATATGTGGTGCATTACACAGCAAGGGAAAGGTGGCAAAACTTTACTACCACTTTACAGATATCCAATCACCGGATACTTTATTAGGTCCCCCTTGCTAGTCCGGGTTGGACCCCCTTTTGCCTTCATTCTTGGTGGCATAGATACAACAAGGTGTTGGAAACATTCCTCAGAGATTTTGCTCCATAGTGACCTGATATCACACAGTAGCTGCAGATTTGTCGGCTGCCAATGATGCCAATCTCCCGTTCCACCACATCCCAAAGGTGCTCTATTGGATGAGATGTGGCGAGTGTGGAGGCCATTGGAGTGCAGAGACCTCATTGTCCAGTGGGGAGATGATTGGAGCTTTGTGACATGGTGCATTATCCTGCTGGAAGGAGCCATCAGAAGATGGGGACACTGTAGTCATAAAGGGATGGACATGGTCAGCAACAATACTCAGGTACCCCATCCCCCACACCATTACACCCCCACCACCAGCCTGAACCGGTGATATCTCATCTCCCACACCATTACACCCCCACCACCAGCCTGAACCGGTGATATCCCATCTCCCACACCATTACACCCCCACCACCAGCCTGAACCGGTGATATCTCATCTCCCACACCATTACACCCCCACCACCAGCCTGAACCGGTGATATCCCATCTCCCACCCCATTACACCCCCACCACCAGCCTGAACCGGTGATATCCCATCTCCCACCCCATTACACCCCCGCCACCAGCCTGAACCAGTGATACCCCATCCCCCACACCATTACACCCCCACCACCAGCCTGAACCGGTGATATCCCATCTCCCACACCATTACACCCCCACCACCAGCCTGAACCGGTGATACCCCATCCCCCACACCATTACACCCCCCACCACCAGCCTGAACCGGTGATATCCCATCCCCCACCCCATTACACCCCCCACCACCAGCCTGAACCGGTGATACCCCATCCCCCACACCATTACACCCCCACCACCAGCCTGAACCGGTGATACCCCATCCCCCACACCATTACACCCCCACCACCAGCCTGAACCGGTGATATCCCATCCCCCACACCATTACACCCCACCACCAGCCTGAACCGGTGATACCCCATCCCCCACACCATTACACCCCCACCACCAGCCTGAACCGGTGATACCCCATCCCCCACACCATTACACCCCCACCACCAGCCTGAACCGGTGATACCCCATCCCCCACACCATTACACCCCCCACCACCAGCCTGAACCGGTGATATCCCATCCCCCCCACCATTACACCCCCACCACCAGTCTGAACCAGTGATATCCCATCCCCCACACCATTACACCCCCACCACCAGCCTGAACCGGTGATACAAGGCATAATGGATCCAGGCGCCAAATTCTGGCCCCATCATCTGAATGTCGCAGCTGAAATCCAGACTCATCAGACCAGACAACGTTTTTCCAATCTTCTATTGTCCAATTTTGGTGATCCTGTGCCAATTGTAGCCTCAGTTTCCTGTTCTTATCTGACAGGAGTGGCACCCGGTGTGGTCTTCTGCTGCTGTAGCCCATCTGCTTCAAGGTTGGATGTGTTGTGTGATCAGAGATGGTATTCTGCATACCTTGGGTGTAACGAGAGGTTATTTGAGTTACTGTTGTCTTTTTATCATCTGGAACCAGTCTGCCCATTCTCCTCTGACCTCAACAAGGCATTTTCCTCCACACAACTGCCGCTCACTGGATATTTTCTCTTTTTTCCACCATTCTCTGTAATCCCGAGAGATGGTTGTGTGTGAAAATCCCAGAAATACTCAGACCGGCCCGTCTGCCACCAACAACCATGCCACGTTCAAAGTCACCCAGATCCCCTTTCTTCCCCATTCTGATGCTCAGTTTGAACTACAGCAAGTCGTCTTCACTATGTCTACAGGCCTAAATGCATTGAAATGCTGCCATGTGATTGGCCGATTATCAATTTGTGTTACCGAGCAACTGAACAGGTGTATCTAATAAAGTGGCCGGTGAGTGTATATTTTACAGACGGAGTTTGCATCTACTGTAAATCTAGTTTAAAGACATTTTTTTGCTCTCCCCTCTGGGAATGAACACCCCGGTGTTTGTTTGACATTTCAGAGATGACATTTGCTAAACAACCCCGACACACAAAAGATTAGAAATAAAAAATGTCCCCGGGCACGAAAGATTCCGATATACATAAAATGTAGAAACTAAAAAAAAACAAACATTGCAGGAATGTGCAGAATGCCGCAGGTCGCAGAATGCAACTTCTCAGCAAATAGTCGCATATTTCCCCATCTGTACGACACGGAATAAAGATCACATTCCGAAGAATCAAATCTGCATCAAATCACAGCCGGCGCGATACGGCCGAAACCAACCGGATTTTTTTTTTTTTAACTCTAGAGGAAAAAAAAAAAAAAAAAAAACCCCCACACACACACACACAACATATTGGAATTTCTGGATTCAGAAAGCCAGTGGCAGCTGGCGAGTTTAATGACCGGAAATAAAGAATAACCATCAGGAGCCAACCAAAGGGGTCAATGGAAGCCAAACGACCAGAGAAAAATGGCGATAACTTGTATGGTGATCTGTACTATCTGTAGGATTATCCGAAACAATCACATCGGGGAAAAATAAGCACAAGATTCATGAAGCTTAAAATAGAATATATAATATAACAATCACCAGGAGAAGAGACACTTTGTAACACTTTTTCTGATTGGAAGACGCTTTTATTCACCTGGAACAATCTACGGTCATTAAAATGTTCCCACAACATTCGGCGCCTTTCCCTTTCCTCCGCGCTCATCCGTAGAAAACATACAGAAGTTCCCCCAGTAAACAATTTAAAGGGATAAATAAATTTGGCGTTCACAAGCGAGCGCGGTGTAAAAAACACGGGGATTTTTAGAAGAGCTAATAAACTGAAAGAGCAAGTCGGCCAACAAAACAAAACACAGCGACAAGTTATTTTATATTCAGAAATCTCTCATAACTGAGCACAACGGCAGCCGTGATATTTTACAGGTAATGACTTCTATTACCCGAAAAAAAAAAATATGAGTCATTTCTCTCTGAAGCCGAACGTACTTCACCTCTCTACCAAGGAGGCGGAACAACGGGGGGAATGAGAGGTGGGACCGCAGCTACAGAGAAGCAAGGCGGGGAGGAAAGTTCACCAACTCGGGTCCACCAACTACGACCCATGGGCCAAATCTAGCCCTCTGCTGTAAGAGGAGGAGGGAACCCTTGATGGAGAGCCTCCTGTAAGGGAAGGGGGGGGGGGAAGACGACCCTTGGTGAAGAGCCTCCTGTAAGGGGGGCCCTTGGTGGGGAGCCTCCCGCAAGGGGGGGGGGGGGAAACCCTTGGTGGGGAGCCTCCCGCAAGGGGGGGGACCCTTGGTGGGGAGCCTCCCGCAAGGGGGGGGGACCCTTGGTGGGGAGCCTCCCGCAGGGGGGGGGGGGGACCCTTGGTGGGGAGCCTCCCGCAAGGGGGGGGGGGGGGGACCCTTGGTGGGGAGCCTCCCGCAAGGGGGGGGGGGGGGACCCTTGGTGGGGAGCCTCCCGCAAGGGGGGGGGGGAACCCTTGGTGGCCCAAACAAACTATTTAAAGTGACAGGAGAGCTGTAATTCCACATTAAAGCCCAACTCCATGAATTATACAAAAATTTACCACCCCCTTCCCTCCACCCCCCAGACTGCAAGGACTAAGTGCTTGTCAGTACAGGGGGGGCAGAAGAGACCGCATTACCTGGACCCCACTTCTGGGAGAGCCCCCACTCCAGGGGTAGAGGTTATCCAATTGCTGCAGTTGGGTTTATAGGAGATCTTAGCAGTTGGATTTCCATTTACTTTTATTCCTGCAATTTGCCTTGTGAGATGCTGAGAAAAGGTCATCTACAGTGAGGGGGTGTCTCTTGTGTGCAGCAAAATACACCCCCCACCACCAAATGCAGTTACTTCATGATCTCAGATACCTTCAGCACATCCAGACAGTTTTTACACATTTCCGTGAAATTGCCTGAGTGCATCTTATACAAGCGGCCCATTATCGGGGGGGGGGGGGGGGGGGGGGGGTGACGAGTCCGGGTTTGGCGGTGTATGGCCTCATCCAAGCCTATTGGACGAGAAACATGTTTACAGATTTCATTCCTTTACATGTGAATGGCCTTTGTGTTCTGTGAGGTCGAGCGAGTCAGCTGACGCCAGAGACTGGGTCACAAAAGGAAAACACCACAATACCAGCTGAGTAGTTTTCCCAAGATATCAGCCGTCTCCCCCTCCCCCATAAATCCTCTCCAGCCTGGAGGCCCAATCTGAGGTCACAGAACATGAGAAGGACCAGCTGAAGATCATGCAATGCAGTCTGGCAGGATTGCTGGCTTCACCAAACCAACAATTCCACCCAGCAATGTCCTGTATGTTATGAATAGTAGTCAGTTCTGTGTTCTACTTCTTTATTTTGCACACCCACAATGGCCGGTTGGTTGATCATTAGCTGGTCAGTAACGAGTCATGGCATCATTTCCCCTTCCCCCACCAGTGCTTCATATGGTTGCTAGAACAAACGTAAAGAAGCGGAAAAAATTGTATCAAATACTTCCCGCAATTTTCCTTTCCTGGCACCAATCCATGGCAACATCCTATGACATGTATGCTGCCATGTTGGTGCCAGGAGATCGAATTCCCCGCCTCCTTACTCACCCCATTGGCTGAACCTTCCCCATCACTCTTGCAAGTGACAGACTCCTAGTCAGAACATAAGAGAACGTCAGCCGCACCCCACTTAGATCTTCTTGCAGCTTCTTCCTGTTTTAAGAAGAAGTTGACTACATACAGCAATGTCTCCACCCAAAAACCAACTTCCTCACCACTCCTAGCTTGCTCACAAGGATAAAGGGAAGACTCCAAGCACTCCTGAAATGCTAAAGCAGACTTGCAAAACTGGAAAAGTTGCCTATTGGTTGGTATATGCACCGTGGTCACTTTGACCACAATAATAGCCAGTTCCAACCAAAAATCCATATTCTTGTTTTGTATGATGAAATTTCCCCATTAAAAACTTTCCCAATTCTGCCCAACAAAGCAGAATACTGGGGATGTGCCCTGGATGGCCGGTATATTACCCCACTGTTTGGGCAGTGATCACTTTAAAGGGGGACGACTTCTGCACTTTGAGTACTTGGATTCTCACCTATTCAAGGGAAGGGGTTCCAGGGTAATCCACTTGAAGGCAACCAATTTACAGTGCTCTCAGGATTGATAAGTCCTCCTTGGGGAACCTGGAATTCAGAGGTTCAGAGAGACTTTTGGGTGGGAAAGCCTCCAAACCCCCCCCCCCCCGATTACAGGGACTTTGGTTCTGAAGAGGGTTAGGCCACCTGCAAGAGACACTTCAAGAGGAACAGGAAGCAATCAACGGGTGTCTGAAGTGAGACTCTGCAGAACGGCTGGAAACCTCTTCTTTTGGACCCCCCCCGAGGCTGACGGGGATGCAACCATGTCAGTAGACAATTTGGTGGACAGTGAGCCAAGCGTTGGATTTAGTTATATGGTGTATGGACCATCGGCTTTATTTTTTGCTGAAGGAAGCAGTGTCTCGTTTTTTTTGCAAGTTTAAAAACTCCGGGAAAATGTTTTTCTCCCGACACAGTGGGGCTGTGCCCACATTGCATGGGTTAACCGCTCGTTTTTGCCTAGGGGAGACAAGATATATTCACCTAATCTGCTGATCCTTCCAGCGCAAGACCAGTGCCTATGCCCCCCCCCAATGGTCTAGTGAGGTGGACTGTTCCTGATGTCAACACAGCAATAGATCAACGCTGGACACGAGGACAGCAGGATCAGTCCACCGCACTAGACCGTGGGGGGGGCGTTTTCCAGAGGATCAGGCGAGTATAAACTCTGTTCACCACTAGACAAAATGAGCAGTTAACCCATGCAGCGCGGGCACAACCGGAGTTCCGCTTTGAATAAAACACAATATTCCCCAGGCACACATTCAAGAAAATGGCTGTTCGGTAATGCTGGGTGCTGTAATGACCATAGGCTGGGGACTGTGGACTGTGCTCCAAAACATTGCTGTTGGGTTTACCATGTGACCACGAAAATTAAAGCTTTGGACCCTTTTTGAGGAATCCTTGTGCTAATACTACTTCACTTAGGCTGGGGGACTGTGGACCATCAAAGTGAAAAAGTATCACCAGCACAACAAGGATTCCTCACAAAGGCTCCAAAGGTTTAAATTTCGTGGTCACATGGTAATGTTTTGGAGCCACGCAGGCCCTCATCGTCAGGCAAGTGTCACCTGCCTGACGAAGGGCCCCTGCGTGGCTCCAAAACATTGCTGTTGGGTTTATCATGTGACCATGAAAATTAAAGCTTTGGATCCTTTGTGAGGAATCCTTGTTGTGCTGATACTTCTTCACTTTGATGATCAACAGTCCCCCAGCCTAAGTGAAGAAGTATCATCAGCACAACAAGGATTCCTCAAAAAAGGGTCCAAAGCTTTAATTTTCGTGGTCACGTGGTAAACCCAACAGCATTGTTTCGGAGCCACGCAGGGGCCCTTTGTCAGGCAAGTAACACTTGCCTGATGGTGAGGGCCTGCACGGCTCCAAAACCTTACCATGTGACCATGAAAACAAGGATTTGGAGCCTTCTTGAGGAATCCTTGTTGTGCTGATGATACTTCTTCACGGCTTTAAACTTAGACTTAATTTTACAAGTGGCTGGTGATCTCAAATTCCTATATTACAATAATCCATATCACATCGATCATATCCATCCAGCTATTAATAAATCACCGGAACCCATCGCCAAAAAAATGACTAATATTCGGTGGAGATGAGGAACCGAAACTTTTACTTTGTAACAATAACACGAATGCCGGGGCTTACTCTCTGCAAAGCCGACGGAAATTCGATTTTTCGGACCCTCCTGAATGAAGCAGCAGAAGATTACATTGTAGCACCAACAAATTAACACCACCTTGTGCCGCTTTCCCGCGAAGCACATGTGTGCGATTATCAGGAAATCCCCCCTTTATTAACACAGAACAGTGTAAAATTGTCCTAACTTACTGCAATAACAACCACAAGCCGAAGAGCGAAATCTCCTCAGCACCAAGGTCACGAGGACAAACGCCGCTCTGTTATTGGAAGAGTCCGGTTACCTCCGCGGTTTGGCTTGGTTAGGCCGGGAGGATGAAGTTCAAGCTGCCAGAAAATTAAAAAAAGATTTCTTTTAATGGCCATCAAAATGTTTCACGCCGAGCGCCTAAAAAGACTCAAAGCCCTTTAATCTGGCTGTTATTGCGCGGGGGTCGAACGACAAGCCCTCCGGTGTTGTGATCCTGCCGACTACGCCAAATCTAAAATTATTTTAAGATGGACGTGACTGGAGGGGAGCAACCCAAATATTGACGGAGGAAACAGATTCAACAGACTCCAGCTCTACAAGTTTAATGTGTGTAATCGATCGCTTTCCTCGGTAAGGTTAGGAATACTTCGTCATGCCCATTACTACCAGAACAATAAAAATTTCAAGCCGTTCATTAAAAATCGCTAGAGGTGAAGAATATCTCAAATATCCACGTCGCTACTATACTCCCTTCGTTGCATCCACCTACTTTTTTTGTTTTTTTTAACCACTTCAGCTCCGGAAGATTTACCCCCCTTTCATTAGCAGGACATTTTTTGCAATATGGCGCTGCGTTATGTTAAACTGACAATTGCGAAGTCGTACCCAAATAGAGCTTTAAAAAAAAACCGGCAAGATCAAAACACCACCAAAAAGGGTTGGCATTTGATCTTGGCGTTTTTTTACGATATATAAAAAAAAAAAAAAAAAAAAAAAAAAAAAAAAGAAGAAGTAGACCGAATTTTATTTTTTTTCTAAACAATATAATTTTTACTTTCTGCTATAAAGTATACACAATAAATAAATGGAAAAAAGAAGAAGAAAAAAGGAAGAAAGGAAGGAAAAAAAGGGGCCAACAGCGGCTCAGAGGAGGAGCCAACAGCGGCTCAGAGATTACAGTTTCTCTTTAAAATGTATGATTTAAAAATCGAGTGAATTTAGATCAAATCCACCCTGTTCATGGGCACAAATTTGTGATTTTTTTTTTTGAATGACGATAAATTTATCAGGATTTATTTATAGCTCTGCACTTTTTTGTATAGGTGATTGAAGTTGGCAGTTCTTATTTATAATAAATACCGACATCTATTACTTCACTCTATGAAGCGGTGTATCAAAGGTTATAATTTTAGTAATTATTCATAAGCTTTTTATTCTGCGGCCAGCCGAATAGTACAAATTGGTGACAATCAGGTTAGTAATATTTACACAATCTAAGACATTAGAGGAGTGTAAACGCCGTCTGAGAGCGGCACAAGGTCCTAGAAGTACAATAGCGGGGAATTAGGAGGGAGAATTAGTATGTTAGGTGAGCCGTTTACCAGACAGGTCAGAGCAAGCAGAGCAAACAATGACTTGATGCTCAGAATTCCCAAACATGATATCCCTACAACCTGCTGTGTACAAACCGCACACCTGTGTGACCACATCCAGAACAACGGCGGAACGATATTTAATCAGAAGCACAAACACGGCTTGAGGATCTCCCAAGGCTGGCGTGGTCTCCCCCCACTGACACCAAAGAGGGGGCTTTTTTTTTTTTGGTCTGGGTCTTGAAAGAAAAAAATAAATAAAAGTACCTTTCCTGGGTGTAGCAGACTTTCTAATATTTATGGAAGATTCAAGGAGTCGGTTTTAGCCAAAATAAATAAAATAAAAGAATTACAGAGAGTATTGTTAGGCAGACAGAATCATCACCTGCTGCGCTCCAGTCTGTGTTTAATAAAGTGCTGACAAAATATATTTAAGTGGAACCAAACTCGCTCAACCAACACAAATTGTAATCCTTTTGCTGCTAACAATAGTCAATAGATAGGAAGGTATATATTATATTATAGTTACTTGTTTTAAACTTTTTTTTTTCTTAATATACATTTAAATGTCTTCCTGGTTTCTGGTCTAGGCCAAAATGATGCAATTAGCAAAGGACTTCACACCACTCTTAATGTGGTTGTAAACCCCATTACACCGCCTTGTACCTACAAGAAAGCCTATAATAAGGCCTATAATAAGGCTTACCTGTAGGTGCTGTAAATATCTCCTAAACCTGCACCATTTAGGAGATATATAGCATATACTCTTGAGCGGACATCATCGGCGCATGCGCACTGAAGAAACGGCTCTATCATGCATTTCTAAAGGGCTTGTTTCGTGACCAGCGGCTCCCATGCGCATGCGTGGGTGAGACGTCATCGTGGCTCCGGCCAATCACAGCGCCAGAGCCCGCGAACCGGGAAATAAGACATGTCGCTGGTCACAGTGGTGTCTGGGGACTGCTGCAACAACTTCGATCTAAAGGTATTTCATAATGAGCTAGTATGCGTACTAGCTCATTATGCCTTGGTCTTGCAGGAGTTTTTTTTTTTTTTTTTTTTTTAATGAGTTTACAATCACTTTAACTACACCATACAGCAACATATTATTATTTAGGGAGCTTAAACCTCTGCAGTGTGGATAGAGAATAATATAAATAAATGATTAATACTGCGGAAGAGGTATATGGAAAAGGCTTCACTGTATAATGAATTAATTTAAGAATGAATTTGTTTTTAGAGTGCCGAGCCTCTAATAAAAAGTTTTTGTTTTTTTTTTCTTTTTTTGCTCTTACTCTCCCAGAAGGTGAAAGTCTGTGTGTACTTTCACCACACGCTTCAAAGCCTTCCATGTTTTATCAACAGGACCTCTAACCTTTACACAGCGCCATGTTTGGAGTTCAGCTAAATCTCGGGGGTTGGGATTTATCTCTCTCCAGGACGTTCTTTATTAAAAAAAAAAAAAAAAAAATTACATAACCTGTGTTTGTTCTTCATTACATTTTAGGATAAAAAAAAAAAAAAAAAAAACCCAAAACAAAAAAGCACCCCCACACACACACACGGCTGCCAAACCAGACAACACTATAGAGGAGGCTTTGTAGGGACTTTTGCATTATGTAAAGAAAGCACATTGAGTAAACTTGAGAGTACAAGGAGAGTTTCAAGGCCTGCAGAGCCCAAGGTCCTCCTCAATGGTCTAAAATAAGGCTTTAATTAACTTTTGGAAAATAGTGCAAATTAAAACACATTTACAACTTTTTGGATAGAAGACTGTAAATATAAAAATTGGAAAACCACAAAACAAAAATTTGGAAGCAGCATTGACAGACAAGGACCCGAATCAAGACCGCTCCAAGGGTCCCCTAGGCACGCACACACCTCCCAAATAGTGCCCCCTCAAATGCCAGGGCCCATAATCAGTAGGCAAGAGACCACCCTGCAGTCCCTTCCAAAAGCCCCTGTCCTGGTTGGGTCTGTCGCAGGATTCACCATGACAGAGTAACAAACCCAAGTCTTGGCATTGCCAGAATGGGTTGAAGTGGATTTGCCAGCCCCACATACCCATCTGCCATACCTTTAGCATACCTAGGTGAATGGTCCATTATAGGGGGCATATTGGGCAGCTTTCCCAGCAAGACCCATGAGGGCTGCAAAGAACCGCAATGCATTTTCCAAAAAGATTCTGCACCAGCGAGAACCTCCCCCCCCCCCCCCTCGCACAGTGCCATTAGTAAGGGGATCAAATAGGAGTGCATGCAATATGACAAAGCTACAGAACTTCTAAGGATAGAGCTCCTTCCTCTATAAAGTTTGAGATTAGAAGTTGCTGCACCAATAACAATAGGTACTTTATGAGGAACTTTTGCATTTTCATCTCTATAACTGCTGACAAGTGACCAGAAAATCACTCATAGGCATAGGTGTGTCAGGTGTGCCTGGGCACACCCCAATCACCCTGTGTGGTGCAGATTCCCTCCGTTTAGACCCCTGATATTTCACCAAATCCTCCTAATGGAGTCCCTAAAAAAAAAAAAAAAAAAAAAAAAAAAAAAAATTGTAATTTTTTTTCAAATACAAAAAATGTAAAAAAATAGGGATGCACTAATACAATTTTTTTTTTTTTTCCTAAAATGAGTACCAATACTTTTTTTTTTTTTTTTTAGTACTCGCCAATACCAATTACCGATCCCTACGGCAACTGTTTTGTTTTAACTTCAGCTGTCAGCAATGGTACAAAAAGAAAAAAAACAAAAGAATTGTCATGAATGATCACCCTAATATATGGACTTGAGCAAGGAAGAAGAAGTCGTTTATGAAATACAAGAAATTCTTCAGCTGCCCAAATGTAAACCATTCACCTGTATTGTATGTAAATTAATTAGACTTAGTTGTGTTCCTCTGAATCAAGGTTGATGCATATTAGAAAAAAAAAAAAATTATATATATGCTACAAAGCATTGAAAAGTTATTTACAAATGAAATAAATATATATTTGTTGCACTGTGAAATGTGTAAATATACTCACTAACAAAGCAAACAAAAAAAATGTAAATTGTTTATAAAATAGACGTGAAGAAAAAAAAAAAAAAAGCAGCAAAATAATAATTAAATGGAGAATAGGGAGTCAATTGAGGCTGATTAGAGGAAATTAAGGGGTTAAACAGAGGAACATTTGTATATCATCCCTTTGATCTGCAGATGAAGAAACAGAAATATACAAAAAGAAACAATGTTTCTTTTTATTTGAGTGTTTCAGGGCTGAGCAACATTGTTAATAAATATTGCAGGCTGTTTTTTTTTTTGTTTTTTTTTTGGACAGCTCCAATTACCGGACTTCTTTAACACAGGGGAGACCCCACTGACAGTTTAAAACATTTAAACACTGCAGAACATTGTGCTGAATCATCAGCCAATTACCCGGGTCCTCCCAGACATCAACAAAACTTTGTATGATCATCACCTATAAAATTTATGGATTTCCTTCACTGTTCTGCGGAAACAAAAAAAGTGTTCACAAGAAACATTCTGCAGCCAGACACCCCCCGAGGTGTCTACAGTGCAAGAATTCTCCTTAGTACCGGTACTGCCAGTCCCCTCAGTGCATGCAATGTGCACCCCGGGACATGTGTATAGAAAACAAACTATGCATTGTACAGAACAGACCTCATTCCTGCCATACCTGGGGGGGGGGCTACAGCTTTGTCCATTTTATTCTTCAGAAATGTACAAATGATTAGCTGATTATAAAATGTATTAATAGATGAGGTTTTAAAACGTTGCTGGTATATAGTTGGTAATTATATGACGGCTTTGCTAATACATATATGTAAATGAAATAGCAAAGCAGCCATATGTAAAAGCAGTCATATATGTATATGTAATAGCAAAGCAGTCATATAAGATAAAAGCAGTCATATGCAAATGGAATAGCAAAGCAGCCATATGTAAAAGCAATCATATACATGTAAAAGCAGTCCTATGTATATGTAATAGTTATATTTGCTTATTACATAGGCAGGCTCTGCTTCCTCCTTAGCTGTGCTGTCCCATTCTTACTTTGCCCAAAGTTCCACTTTCAGGTCTAGTATGGTGAAAAAAAAGTTGAAACCTCTGCAAGACTTAATTCTATCAGTGACCCCCACTGGGCAGATTTCCCCTCATTTCCTGTCTCTGACACCTGTATAGGATAGGAAAGGAGGCGGTAACAGGACAGAGAAAAAAAAAAAAAAAACATTTTCATAGGTTCCAACCCCCATAACGTGCATTTGTCTAGGACAGAGATATGTAATTAGCAGACCTCCAGCTGTTGCAAAACTACAAGTCCCATCATGCCTCTGGGTGTCATGCTTGTGGCTGTCAGAGTCTTGCTATGCCTCATGGGACTTGTAGTTCTGCAACAGCTGGAGGTCCGCTAATTGCATATCCCTGGTCTAGGAGATAAAAATTCCCATCACCACCTTCTGTTCTGACAGGATGTGAGAGAAAATCTCCCCCAATAGAGACACAGACAGCAGAGGTGTGTCGCATTAGGGCAGATAATGGATTGGGCTGCCCCAACAGACCAAAAATTGGGCGGGCGTTTTCAGATGTTTGGTGCGAAGTACGCCCATCACCAAAGTGCACTGGGGTGCCATGCAAACTGAATGCCAAGGCATGTAGCATGCATTGCAGTGCATTACCATAACTCTATAATGTAGACAGGCCAAGAGACTCCAATCCGTCACCACTCCATCCAGAACAAAATCTAAGGCTTTAATCAGGTCCATGCACATAAAAAAAAAAAAAAAAAAGAGAAGAACAAAAACCAACCAATGTCTGGCCAAGCAGCTATCTTTAAAAACGACTGCTCAGAACATAAAAATAGGAGACATCAAAGTGCCAACTACAAGTTCCTGCTGTTCCTATGAGCAGGCCCCGCATGCCCGGGTATGGACAGTTGTGATGACCCCCCGTCCTACTTTACTCATTACAAAGTTATTTACTTCCCATTATCCAAACATGAGTCGGAATCCTTGGGGAAGGTTTCTGGATATGAGTCAGAAAAATTAGGTTTGTTTTCTGAACATTTCTGAAGAGATTGCTTCTGTATCTCCAAAGGAAGGAAATGCCTCTCCAACCCACCCCCCCAGCCTGGGCTCTGGATGATCCGAGACATCCACTGCACTGGGGGGGGGGGGGGGGGTGTCACAGCAAACTGCAACATTCCAGTAATAAGGAATCACTTCATAGAATTAATTTTTCATATGAGGACACAGGAGGAATGGTCAGTGAGGTCCCTACAATGCTCCTCAGCTGTCTACTTTACAGAAAGCTCACTTCTCTTACAAAAACACAGACATGGTAACACTGCGAGGAAAAGTCTGGTCTCCTCAGCAGTTTTGTTTAAGCCACAAGCACATTCGGTTGGCCTATATTCAAAGTTGGAATAATCATTACATATAATACCCACACCACCATGTGAGAAGACTCGGGGGTTTATACTCCTTTCTCTGACTCCATGCCAGGCAGGGACATCACTCACAGTAAAGTTGTAGAGGTCCAGCATTATCCATTTTGAAATGTCCTCCAGAAAGAGGTGGAAGTGTCCCTCTACTACCATAGACCTGCCATGGGAAGACCTGGAGTAGCTGCTAGCGAGAACGTACATACAACCGGTCACCAAACTCATCACCAATCAGATTATTCCCCAGGATGGTATTATATCTGATGACATCCAGCAGTCACCATTATGGATGAAAGTTGAGTGAGGAGTTTGGTGGCCTCTGGATGTCATCAGAAAAAATGACCATCATAGGGAATACTCTAGTTAGAGATGATTTCAGTAATATTTCTAAATCCAGTGGTCACCAAAATGATCACAAACCAGATTATTCCTCATAATGGTCATATCTCTGATGATATCCAGTGGCCGGTAGGGAGGAGTATTGTGGCCTCTGGAGGTCATCAGAAACATGACCAAAATCATCCAGCGGCCACCAAAACCATCACCAGAATATTCCTCACGATGGTGCCCACTGGATATCATGAGAAACAGGACCATCATGGGAAAGGATCTGGTTGGTGATGATTTCTGCCATATTTCTGATGACATCCAGAGGCCACCAAACTTATCCTCAATCAGATCCTTCCCCATGATGGTCATATTTCTGAGGGCATCCAGTGGCCACCAAAATCATTACCAGAATATTCCCCATGATGGTGACCACTGGATACCGTGAGAAATAGGACCATCATGGGGAATAATCTGGTTGGTGATGATTTTGGTCGTATTTCTATTGACATCTAGTGGTCACAAATCATCAGCAACCAAATTATTCCCCACGATGGTCCTATTTCTGAGGGCATTCAGTGGCCACCAGAATATTCCCCATGATGGTGACCACTGGATATCATCAGAAATAGGACCTTCAGGGGGAAGGATCCAGTTGGTGATTATTTCGGGTCATATTTCTGATGACATCCAGAGGCCACCAAACTCATCCCCAATCAGAGCCTTCCCCATGATGGTCATATTTCTGAGGGCATCCAGTGGCCACCAAAATCATTACCAGAATATTCCCCATGATGATGACCACACTGGATATCATGAGAAATAGGACCATCATGGGGAATAATCTGGTTGGTGATGATTTTGGTCATATTTCTAATGACATCCAGTGGTCTCCACACCCCTCACCAAACCCGGATCCTTCCCCCATGATGGTCAGATTTCTGAAGACACTGCAGTCAGCTCCACGAACCAAAAGTCATGACCAGAACAAATGTTCTAATTTTAGCAATTTGCGCCGAGATATTATCGGTTCATTAGAAGCCAACTGCACTTCCTACTGTATATAGTGACAGATGGAGAATTTACAAGCAGCCCACCATCTGGCCCCCTATCCGATGCAGACAGATCTGAAGCTGAACGTTATATATAGCAAAGACGAGGCAATGAAACAGAATTTAGGAGTCGGCTAGTCTGATGTGAGATCCAAGAGGTGCTTTTAAAAAAAATATATTCTATATCTCTTGAGGAGAGTGTGTGTGATATAGATATATAATTTTCTCGCCACCTATACATTGTCGAATGAATTATTGGCATCGACTGGAAAGCAATTAGTTGGTGTGAGATCTAGTTTGTATCCAGTCCTAGAAGCCCGGGGTCCATAGACACATGCCTCATGCTATCAGGCCATGCTGTGACTTGTAGTCCCCCAGAAGGTTGCACATTATGGATTCTATAGAGGCCCCCTGCCTGTCAGAAGCTCCTCTACGGCTGGCGGTGATCGCCGGCCTTCGACGTCTCTGATTTTTGGCACACGGTCCCCTCTGCACCAGATCACCGGAATAAAAGAGAAGTGACTTGTCCTCACATGAGGCCTTCTCTCTCTCTCGCTCTCCGTGACTCAGGATCCGGGCAGCTGAACATGAACATCCCTCATCTCAGGAGGAATCTCAGAGATTCATCACACAACGCACAGCCCAGGCCGACTGCAATAATGTCATCACCACCAACGTCTGCAGGTCACACAGGATCCTCCAACTGTCATTGAGGATGCAGAGAAAGAGGTGTGACCGGGACCCCAGACAGTGTTTACAAACAACGCAATACAGGGGGGCACGGGGGGGGGGGATGGGGGGCCCACCAATGACGGGATGACAGATGGTGCTGGGATTCAGGAGGAGAGGTGATAAGCAGAGATGCTGCAGATTTATGCCAATGATGTGCCATCTATACATAGAGGCCAGAACGTGGGCTGAGGATTGCAGAGACCAGGGGGAGTGGCACAGGGGAGCTGCAAGATCTGGAGTAGTGGGCACAAAGGGTACAGGTGTAAGAAGAGTGGGCACACAGGGTGTAGGCTTAGGTGAGTGGTGGGCACACAGGGCACAGAGACAGGCGGTGCGAGTAGTGGGCACACAGGGGGTGCAGGCTCAGGTGGTGCCAGTAGTGGGCACACAGGGGGTGCAGGCTCAGGTGGTGCCAGTAGTGGGCACACAGGGGGTGCAGGCTCAGGTGGTGCCAGTAGTGGGCACACAGGGGGTGCAGGCTCAGGTGGTGCCAGTAGTGGGCACACAGGGGGTGCAGGCTCAGGTGGTGCCAGTAGTGGGCACACAGGGGGTGCAGGCTCAGGCAGAGGGAAACACAGGAGCTGTGGGCACACTGGATACAGATGATTAGTAGTGGGTGCAGGGAGAGGGCACACTGAAGTTGGGGTAGTATAAGAGGGCACAGCGGGTACATATATGGGGGGCAGTATTGGGGGTACATATATGGGGGGGGGGTGTAGTATTGGGGTACACCAGGGTCTCACCTCCTCCGGTAGTCATCTCTCTCCCTCTTGGTATAGAATTAGTAGTGGGCACATTGGGGGTAGTATTTGGGTACATATATGGGGGGCAGTATTGGGGTACATATATGGGAGACTGTAGAGTTGGGGTACAATAGGGCATAGTATTGGGGTACACCAGGGTCTCACCTCCTCCAGTTGCCGTCTCTCTCCCTCTTGGTATAGAATTAGTAGTGGGCACATTGGGGGTAGTACTGGGGTACATTTATGGGGGGCAGTATTGGGGTACATATAGGGGGGGGGGTGTAGTATTGGGGTACAATAGGGCGTAGTATTGGGGTACACCAGGGTCTCACCTCCTCCGGTAGTCGTCTCTCTCCCTCTTGACTTTGGCCAGCACGTTGTAGACAGCCCGGATCTCCGGGGTGATGGTGTCGATCTGCACACCGACCCCGTCGGGATGGGTCCAGGACACTCCGGGCCCCTGTACGGTCTCCAGGCCGCCCCCGGTACGGCGGACGTGGGTGTAGCTCCAGATGTGCCCCGGTAGGCGGCTGTAGGGGGTGAGGTTGGCATTGGGGGGGGTGGGGTCGGTTTGGACCCCCTGTTCCCGGTGGTAGATCTTCAGGCGCCGCTCCTCCCGGTACCGGCTGTGCTGCTCCTGCAGTTGTTTCTCCAGCAGTCGGTTCCGCCGCTCCAGCTCGTGCACTTTGGCCAGGAAGCACCGGAACCGGACATTGAGGGTCTTCAGCACGTGGATATTGGAGCCCAGATCATTGCGGAGAGCCATGGTGACCCCGGATCCCGGGGGGGGCCCGGTACCGGAGGGGGAAGGGGGGTCCAATTCCCGCATCATATCCCCGAACAGGACGGAGTTCATCATCCGGCCGCTCATCCTCCGCTCCTTCTATGCGGCATAAACCCGACCGTCCCTCCCGCCGGCCGCCCAGCATCAGCGCTTTCTACCGCACCACGCCCCCACCGGCCCGGGAACGCCCTATAGCGCACGCCGGGCCCGCCCCCCGCTGATGTCAGTGTATGGGCACCACCGAGAGGAGGGGGAGGGACCACCCCGGGGGGGAGGTCCTACAGAGAGGGTACCGTGTAACGGCTGTGCTACCGATCATCCATCCGATACAATGTGACACCTTCACCCCCCCCATATATATATATATATATATATATATATATATATATATATATATATATATATATATATATATATATATATATATATATATATATATATATATACAACATGACACCCCCCCCTCTATATATATACAATGTGACACCTTCCCCCCCCCCCCTATATATATATATACAACACGACACCCCCCTCTATATATATACAATGTGACACCTTCACCCTCCCCCATATATATATATATATATATATATATATATATATATATATATATATACACACAATGTGACACCCTCCCCCCCTATATACAATGTGACATCTCCCCCCCCCCCTCTATATACAATGTGACATCTCCCCCCCCCCCCTCTATATACAATGTGACATCTCCCCCCCCCCCCTATATACAATGTGACATCTCCCCCCCCCCCATATACAATGTGACATCTCCCCCCCCCTCTATATACAATGTGACATCCCCCCCCCCTCTATATACAATGTGACATCTCCCCCTCTATATACAATGTGACATCTCCCCCCCCTCTATATACAATGTGACATCTCCCCCCCCCTCTATATACAATGTGACATCTCCCCAACCCCTATATACAATGTGACATCTCCCCCACTCTATATACAATGTGACATCCCCCCCCCCTATATACAATGTGACATCCCCCCCCCCCTCTATATACAATGTGACATCTCCCCCCCTATATACAATGTGACATCCCCCCCCTCTATATACAATGTGACATCTCCCCCCCCCCTCTATATACAATGTGACATCCCCCCCCCCCCCCTATATACAATGTGACATCTCCCCCCCCCCATATACAATGTGACATCTCCCCCCCCCTCTATGTACAATGTGACATCCCCCCCCCCCCCTCTATATACAATGTGACATCTCCCCCTCTATATACAATGTGACATCTCCCCCCCTCTATATACAATGTGACATCTCCCCCCCCCCCCTCTATATACAATGTGACATCTCCCCAACCCCTATATACAATGTGACATCTCCCCCACTCTATATACAATGTGACATCTCCCCCCCCCCTCTATATACAATGTGACATCTCCCCCCCTCTATATACAATGTGACATCTCCCCCCCCTCTATATACAATGTGACATCTCCCCCCCTCTATATACAATGTGACATCTCCCCCCCCCCCCCTATATACAATGTGACATCTCCCCCCCCTCTATATACAATGTGACATCTCCCCCCCTCTATATACAATGTGACATCTCCCCCCTCTATATACAATGTGACATCTCCCCCCCTCTATATACAATGTGACATCTCCCCCCCCCTCTATATACAATGTGACATCTCCCCCCCCCTCTATATACAATGTGACATCCCCCCCCTCTATATACAATGTGACATTTCCAATGTGTATGGATACAGAATAGATCAAATCTATCTAATCCAATATATACAATGCATGTACACTACACAATATGGGTTTTACAATGTATGTATTAATCTATAAATTGTATGCAATCCAATCCCAGGGAGGCTGTACAATGTATGGTCAGTATGGAATATACAGTATACTGTATACAGATAATATTTATATACAGTACAGGACAGATATCGAAAGTATATATGGAATATATTAAAACACACAAGTATAAAGCTGATGCAGAAAGCAGATAAATGTATTTTATTGGGATTTTATGTGATTGACCAACACAACGTGTCACATAATTGTGAAGTGGAAGGAAAATGATAAATGATACAAATAAATATGTGAAAAGTGTGTGTGTGTGTGGGGGGGGGGGGGGGGCATTTGTATTCAGCCCCCTTTACTCTGATACCCCTAACTAAGATCTAGAGGAACCAATCGCCTTCAGAAGTCACCTAATTAGTAAATAGAGTCCACCTGTGTGTCATTTCATCTCAGTATAAAAACAGCTGTTCTGTGAAGCCCTCAGAGGTTTGTTATAGAACCTTAGTGAACAAACAGCATCATGAAGGCCAAGGAACACACCAGGCAGGTCAGGGATAAAGTTGTGGAGAAGTATAAAGCAGGGTTAGGTTATAAAGGAATATCCCAAGCTTTGAACATCTCACGGAGCTCTGTTCAATCCATCATCGGAAAATGGAAAGAGTATGGCACAACTACAAACCTACCAAGACATGGCCGTCCACCTAAACTGACCGGCCGGGCAAGGAGAGCATTCATCAGAGAAGAGCCAAGAGGTCCATGGTAACTCTGATGGAGCTGCAGAGATCCACAGCTCAGGTGGGAGAATCTGTCCACAGGACAACTATTAGTCGTGTTCTCCACAAATCTGCCCTTTATGGAAGAGTGACAAGAAGAAAGACATTGGTGAAAGAAAGTCATAAGAAGTCCTGTTTGTAGTTTGTGAGAAGCCATGTGGAGGACACAGCAAACATGTGGAAGAAGGTGATCTGCTCACATGAGACCAAAATTCAACTTTATGGCCTAAAAACAAAACGCTATGTGTGGGGAAAACTAACACTGCACATCACCCTGAACACACCATCCCCACCGTGAAACATGGTGGTGGCAGCATCATGTGGTGGGGATGCTTTTCTTCAGCAGGGACAGGGAAGCTGGTCAGAGTTGATGGGAAGATGGATGGAGACAAATACAGGACAATCTTAGAAGAAAACCTGTTAGAGTCTACAAAAGACTTGAGACTGGGGGGAGGTTCACCTTCCATCAGGACAACGACCCAAAACATCCAGCCAGAGCTACAATGGAATGGTTTAGATCAAAGCATATTCATGTGTTAGAATGGCCCAGTCACAGTCCAGACCTAAATCCCATTGAGAATCTGTGACAAGACTTGAAAATTGCTGTTCACAGACGCTCTCCATCCAATCTGACAGAGCTTGAGATATTTTACAAAGAAGAATGGGCAGAAATGTCCTCTCTAGATGTGCAAAGCTGGTAGAGACACCCCCAAAAAGACTTGTAGAGAAAGGGGGTTCTACAAAGTATTGACTCCGGGGGGCGCCATACAAATGCCCCTCCCCCCACACTTTTCACATATTTATTTGTATCATTTATCATTTTCCTTCCACTTCACAATTATGTGACACTTTGTGTTGGTCTATCACATAAAATCCCAATAAAATACATTTACGTTTTTGGTTGTAATAAAATGTGGGAGATTTCAAGGGGTATGAATACTTTTTCAAGGCACTGTATGTTAGTTCCGTGTGATCGGACACGAAGGGCGGCCATCATTTTTTCTAGTAGTGGCGGCTGATCTGCTGTTGCATGTAAATCTGACTTCCTAATAAATATAATTTTAGTTTTAATTATCATGATATAAAATAACGAATGTGGGGGCCGTACACAGTATATAATATGTAATATTATAATATGTAGTGTGAAGGGCCATTAGCAGCTCCTCAAGGTGCTCATCGATCACTAGTAACCCAATGAAAGGATCAGATCACCATTTACCTTCACTGCCACCAGAATATCACGTGGCACACGGGTGACAATGGCCCTGGCTCTGGCTGTGCCCTGTTCTGATTGGAGTGCCACCCCTGAGCTCGGTGGCAGAGTGCTCAGGTATAGAATGGTTAGTCTATTGCTGGAGACAGTTTAATGACATGGGAACAAATTCATGAGGCAACGTCATTCATTCGTCATAATTGTTTCCCCGTCACCTGCCCATCATCTAAGGGTTGCCAAGGCAAGGAGACAAGGAATCTGTGTGGCCCCAACTGGTGCCCGTCTGCTGCCATGGGAAGGGGTGGCTCATCCCGTCACTTCATGTCCTGGTGACCAATGGGAAGGGGGAGGGGGGTCATCTGCTTACACAGCCACAAAAAAACTCTACAAAACGTTTTTTTTGTACATGAACCCCCCCCCCCCCCCCAGTGAAGGTCTGCCCAATGGGGTCACGCACAGCAATGCGCTCGGATATAGGCTCCAGCCAAATAGAAAGTTTGGCCTGAATTTGGACTTTAAGCCGTACAGATACACCAACATATGCAGCTCCACCAAGGATGAAAAAGATCCTTCATGCGGGGGGCTCCAAATGTTCTAAATAAAGGGCCAGTCTACTGTCCTTTCAATCTTTGAGGGGGCCAGACTGTAGTCAGGAGGAGTAGAAAAAGCCCGGACGTCAGTGGGAGGACCTGTGCCCCCATCGTTGGCGTAATGGGGAAGAACGATGCATCGTTGGCCCCAGTGGGAGGGGGGGTTGCGCCTCTATCGGTTGCCTCAGTGGGGGGGGGGAATGGCGCCTCCATGGTTGGATTCAGTGGGAGGAACAGCGCCTCCATCATGGACAACAGTGGGGGGGGGGGGTGGCGCCTCCATCATTGGCCTTAGTGGGAGGAACGGCGCCTCCATCATTGGCCTCAGTGGGAGGGGGGGGGACGCCTCCATCGTTGGCCTCAGTGGGGGGGGGAGGACGGCGCCTCTGTCTTTGGCCTCAGTGGGGGGGAATGGCATCTCCATGGTTGGCCTCAGTGGGAGGAGCGGCGCCTCCATTGTTGGCCTCAGTTGGGGGGGGGGACAATGCCTCCATCATTGGCCTCAGTGGGAGGGGGGGGGGAACGGCGCCTCCATCTTTGGCCTCAGCGGGAGGGGGGGGAGTGGCGCCTGCATCGTTGGCCTCAGTGGGAGGAATGGTGCCCCATCATTGGTGTCAGTGAAAGGAATAGTGCCCCATCATTGGTGTCAGTGGGAGAAATAGTACCCCATCATTGGTGTCAGTGGGAGGAATAGTGCCCCATCATTGGTGTCAGTGGGAGGAATAGTGCCCCATCATTGGTGTCAGTGGGAGGAATAGTGCCCCATCATTGGTGTCAGTGGGAGGAATAGTGCCCCATCATTGGTGTCAGTGGGAGGAATAGTGCCCCATCATTGGTGTCAGTGGGAGGAATAGTGCCCCATCATTGGTGTCAGTGGGAGGAATAGTGTGCAATGAAGCTGGCATGGTTTAGCTTAGCAGCCAGGAAACTAACATTTTCAGAAGGAGGTCAGGAGGGAATGCCTCTATCTCTATCAGGCTCCCCTCCCCCAGCGATCAGACTGTACATTGTAACTTTGTAGAAGGGGGAGGAGTCATTTCCTCAGTCTCCTCCCCCAGTGATCAGACTGTACATTGTAACTTTGTAGCAAGTCCCAAGGTGAGAGGCTGCGCAGGGGGCTGATCTGTGGAAAACATTTTCAAACACAGCCAGGAACTGCAGAGGCTGACATTTCAATCCAAGACATAGATGATGACCCCGGATGATGCCTGAACAAAGATGGCGCCACTCTTTGTGAGAGAAAACCAGATGAAGTTGGGGGGGAGTACAGTGATCCCTATGAACGATTACCTTTGTGTTAGACGGACACATTACTCAACATGTGCGGACAGAACATGAAATATGTATATAGTGCGAGATCCGCATCCAGAGAACGACTCGGTTCACTCAATATTTCAGCAGGTCTCTGTAACCGGACGCTGAACGCCTCGTCTTCTCACAGCGACATTAGTTATTAAAATGCGGCTCAGAGGTTAAGAAGAATTCGGAGCGATTTTCAGAAGCGGGATTTTAATGTTAACACAATCTGCAAAAATCACCAAATACAGTCGATGATCGCATGTATCCGCCTGCAGTATGTGCAGCTAATATAAAAACCTTCCATCCTTCCTGTGACCGCATGTATCCGCCTGCAGCGGGCCGTGTCTCTGTGATAAAGTGGCAGCTCATAGACTATAGGAAGACCGTGTGACAACGCAGGAACACAACTGAGAAACAAAAAGAGGGTTGTCACCCTGTAACAGGAAGTGACTGAATAACAACCATGACAGGATCACCGGGTATATTTTAATGAAAGCTGCAGATTTTAGGAGACTAAAAATGACTTGGAAAAAAAAAAAAAAGTTTTGGCACTTTTTGAGGAAATGCAGGTTTCACAATAACTCTGAATTCCCTTCTCTCCATAAATCACTGACCTGGTGCCTATAGTCCCCCAGTATCAGACCCAGGTCACATAGCCACCCCCCCCCCCAGTATCAGATCCGGTCCCCATAGCCCCCCAGTATCAGATCCGGTCCCCATAGCCCCCCAGTATCAGATCCGGTCCCCATAGCCCCCCAGTATCAGATCCAGTCCCCATAGCCCCCCAGTATCAGATCCGGTCCCCATAGCCCCCCAGTATCAGATCCGGTCCCCATAGCCCCCCAGTATCAGATCCGGTCCCCATAGCCCCCCAGTATCAGATCCGGTCCCAATAGCCCCCCAGTATCAGATCCGGTCCCCATAGCCCCCCAGTATCAGATCCGGTCCCCATAGCCCCCCAGTATCAGATCCGGTCCCCATAGCCCCCCAGTATCAGATCTGGTCCCCATAGCCCCCCAGTATCAGATCCATTTCTCTCTGCCATTGGTGGTCCTTCCAGCGGGTAATGAGCATACATTGGATCTGATTGGGTGGAGAGGGGAGGTGTCCGGGACATGGAAAATCCCTCATTAATATTTCTTAATCATCCAACAATTTCATCTACAAGAAGTAGGACAGCCGAGGAACACCCACAACGTGCCAATTATCACCCGATAAATAGAACCCGCCACCTAAAAAGGAACCCTTCATGTGTGCTGGAGGGAGAATATGAATCATCAGAATAGAGATCATCATACACAATGTCAGGATAGGTGCAGGCGTCTGCACTGATCATTGCACATCATTTCCCGGCAGCTGAGCCCTGGAATCCATAGAAACAGCACAGTCCCAGAGGGACTTCATCTGACCATAAAGGCTATGGGTTCAACCAGAGCGCCCAACTGTCTCCCAAAGTCCTAGAGAGACTTCATCTGACCATAGAGGCCTATGGGTTCAACCAGAACTCCCAACTGTCCCCCAAAGTCCTAGAGAGACTTCATCTGACCATAGAGGCCTATCAGTTCAACCAGAGCACCCAACTGTCCCCCAAAGTCCTAGAGAGACTTCATCTGACCATAGAGGCCTATGGGTTCAACCAGAGCGCCCAACCGTCCTCCAAAGTCCTAGAGAAACTTCATCTGACCATAGAGGCCTATGGGTTCAACCAGAGCGCCCGACTGTCCTCCAAAGTCCTAGAGAGACTTCATCTGACCATAGAGGCCTATGGGTTCAACCAGAACTCCCAACTGTCCCCCAAAGTCCTAGAGAGACTTCATCTGATCATAGAGGCCTATGGGTTCTACCAGAACTCCCAACTGTCCCCCAAAGTCCTAGAGAGACTTCATCTGACCATAGAGGCCTATGGGTTCAACCAGAACTCCCAACTGTCCCCCAAAGTCCCAGAGAGACTTCATCTGACCATAGAGGCCTATGGGTTCAACCAGAACTCCCAACTGTCCCCCAAAGTCCTAGAGAGACTTCATCTGACCATAGAGGCCTATGGGTTCAACCAGAACTCCCAACTGTCCCCCAAAGTCCTAGAGAGACTTCATCTGACCATAGAGGCCTATGGGTTCAACTAGAGCGTCCAACTGTCCCCCAAAGTCCTAGAGAGACTTCATCTGACCATAGAGGCCTTATTATTTACCTATGAAAGTGTTTCCCCAGCACTAAACTTTCATCCAATTTCTACATTGCTGCATTTCAAAACCAGTATAAAGGAATAGAAGTGGTAAAAAACAAACTTTTTTTTCCCCCTATTGTAGTCCTTTAAGGGGGCGTGTCCTATTTCTACATACTTTTGCTAATAGGTGTCATTAGTTCCCATCTCATAAAATTGGGCGGTGTGGGTTCAACTGACTTCCCCACCACTCCTCCTTAACGTTGGGTTCACATACACTAGGTTCCCAAAAGTATTGGGACGCCTGCCTTTACACACACGTGAACTTTAATGGCATCCCATTCTTATGCTGGCCATACACTATACGAACAATCAGCCAAATCCATTTTCGAAAAACGGACATTCGGCCATGAGAGTAAACGATCGTGCCATCATGTAATGACCGAAAAATCGTTCAGTGGACATACATTAATCAATTTTTCATTTGTCTTTTTTACATATACCTAATGGAAACAGTTCGGACGGGAAACACATTAACCTTTCAATTTATCGTTCGTTCAGCAGAAAATTTCCAAACTTGTCCTTCATTTTTTCGGCTCAAAAACGTCCCAACGATTATTGATTTTGTGCCCATTAACTGGCCAAAAAACAAACGAACTGTCTAAATTACCGAATTTCGGATGATTTTTCGTATAGTGTATGGCCAGCATTAGTCCAAGGTTTAGGAGGATGTCTATGGGAATGCTCAACCATTCTTCCAGAAGAGCATTTGTGAGGTCAGGTACTGATGTTGGACAAGAAGGCCTGGCTCACAGTCTCCGCTCTAATTCATCCGAAAGGTGTTCTATCAGGTTGAGGTCAGGACTCTGTGCAGGCTAGTCAAGTTCCTCCACCCGAAAGTCACTCCTCCATGTCCTTATGGACCTTGCTTTGTGCACTGGTGGGCAGTCATGTTAGAACAGGAAGGGGCCGTCCCCAAACTGTTCCCACAAAGTTGGGAGCATGAAATTGTCCAAAATGTCTTGGTATGCTGACGCCTTAAGAGTTCCCTTCACTGGAACTAAGGGGCCAAGCCCAACCTCTGAAAAACACCCCCCACACCATAATCCCACCTTCACCAAATGGTTTGGACCAGTGTACAAAGCAAGGTCCATAAGGACATGGATGAGCGAGTTTGGGGTGGAGGAACTTGACTGGCCTGCCAGTTCTGACCTCAACCGATAGAACACCTTTGGGGTGAACTAGAGAGGAGACTGCGAGCCAGGCCTTCTCATCCAACATCAGTGCCTGACCTCACAAATGCTCTTCAGGAAGAATGGTCAAACATTCCCATAGACACACTCCTAAACCTTGTGGACAGCCTTCCCAGAAGAGTTGAAGCTGTTATAGCTGCAAAGGGTGGAGCCAACTCAATATTGAACCCTCCGGACTAAGACTGGGATGTCATTAAAGTTTATGTGTGTGTAAAGGCAGGCGTCCCAATACTTTTGGTAATATGATGTATATGTGGCTCTCTACACTTTGTGCAGACATGGCCATTCATTTGAATGGGCAGCTGTGCCTGCGTTTATGAGCGAGCCGCTTATATCCAGGCTGGTGGCCCTTCCATACATAACTGCATTGGTCCATGTGGTCAGGTTTATAATCCAAAACTGATCAGGATTAGCCCAATGCTGAGAATACACTCGACAATCATAAAAACGATACAAGGTGATTGGGAAGATGTTGGTGATCCTTCATCTTGGATACAATGTATCCTCACTGACCAGCGAACCTCAACCAACGTACAGTGAACAGATGACCTACGAGTGTTTACAAACCGTCTGAGGAGCCGTGAAGAGTCAGCCATTGTCTCGGACTGGTCACTGAGCCAATGTGTCTTCATCACATATTGGACAATCGCCCCCATTGAGTGATGGAGGCCCCCCACCCCCAACCTTGGTCCTCACAGAAGACTATACATCCCAGTTAATGAAGCCGGCGGGCGTTCCTAGACAATCGAGGTTTTGTCTTCCATCAGCTCAATGAAGTAGAGACGGCGATGGGCCACCGACCTTCTCAATTTTTTTTTTTAAAGCCAGTGGTCCTGGGGAGATCAGATATAGTGAATGCAGAGTCCTGGGGAGATCAGATATAGTGAATGCAGAGTCCTGGGGAGAGCAGATATAGTAAATGCAGAGTCCTGGGGGGATCAGATATAGTGAATGCAGGCTCCTGGGGAGATCAGATATAGTGACTGCAGAGTCCTGGGGAGATCAGATATAGTGACTGCAGGCTCCTGGGGAGACCAGATATAGTGAATGCAGAGTCCTGGGGAGACCAGATATAGGGAATGCAGAGTCCTGGGGAGACCAGATATAGGGAATGCAGAGTCCTGGGGAGACCAGATATAGGGAATGCAGAGTCCTGGGGAGACCAGATATAGTGAATGCAGAGTCCTGGGGAGATCAGATATAGTGAATGCAGAGTCCTGGGGAGACCAGATATAATGACTGCAGAATCCTGGGGAGACCAGATATAGGGAATGCAGAGTCCTGGGGAGACCAGATATAGGGAATGCAGAGTCCTGGGGAGACCAGATATAGTGAATGCAGAGTCCTGGGGAGATCAGATATAGTGACTGCAGGCTCCTGGGGAGATCAGATATAGTGACTGCAGAGTCCTGGGGAGACCAGATATAGTGACTGCAGAGTCCTGGGGAGACCAGATATAGTGAATGCAGGCTCCTGGGGATATCAGATATAGTGACTGCAGAGTCCTGGGGAGATCAGATATAGTGAATGCAGGCTCCTGGGGAGACCAGATATAGTGAATGCAGAGTCCTGGGGAGTTTAGATATAGTGACTGCGGGCTCCTGGGGAGACCAGATATAGTGAATGCAGAGTCCTGGGGAGATCAGATATAGTGAATGCAGAGTCCTGGGGAGATCAGATATAGTGAATGCAGAGTCCTGGGGAGATCAGATATAGTGAATGCAGAGTCTTATATAGGGAGAGCAGATCTTCAATTCAGGCCATTATGTATTCTGCTACATATTTTTTGTAAAAAAAAAAAAAAAAAATCCCAATAAGAGTATATTGATTGGTTTGCGCAAAAGTTATCGCGTCTACAAAATATGGGATATATTTATGGAAATTGTATTTATTTTTTACTAGTAATGGCGGCGATCGGTGACTTATAGCGGGACTGCGATATTGTGGCAGACAAATTGGGCACCAAGTCACACTTTCGACACTTTTTTGGGGACCAGTGACACCAATACAGTGATCAGTGCTAAAAAATATGCACTGTCACTGTACTAATGACACTGGCTGGGAAGGGGTTAACATCAGGGACGAGAAAAAGGGTTAACCATGTGCCTAGGTTGTGCTTAGTCACTGTGTGTGTGTGTGTGTGTGTGGGGGGGGGTGCTTGTGCTGTGGGAAGGCAGAGATCTGTGTCCCTGGTTCTGCAGAAACACAGGATCACGACCTTCCCCTTCTCACAGAACGACGATCTGCCTCGTTTACATAGGCAGACCGTCGTTCTGCTTCTCTCCCGATCACAGCGGGTCGCTGGCGGCACCCCCCCCCCGACTCGGAAATGCAGGGTGACGTACAGGTACGCGATTCTGCACAGGAGAGCCGCCTTGCCACCATATATATACAGTATACGGTCAGCAAGCGGTTAATAGAAGAGCGAGAGACCCCTCAGAGCTCCGACAGGAAGTAAACAACGGAGATGTTATGCCGTGACAGTAATACTATCCGGGGATCGGATACAATGGAACCCGAGTCTCCGCCATTGTTAGCGAGGAGTCCCCCCGCGCCCTCGTCTCCGGCGTCATACATGACTGGCCGGATTATATAACCGCTCTCATGTCAATCAGAGAGAACCAAGGATTTCATTTCTTGCTGCTGGAGAATGAATGAGAAGAATGACAAAAAAAACAACAGAAACATGTGAGCCTCATGTAACTGAATAGAGAAAAATAAAAAAATTTAAAAAAATAAAAAATTTGCAAATATATATTTTATTATTATACAGGACTTGTATAGCGCCAACAGTTTGCGCAGTGCTTTACAACATGAAATATATATATATATAATTTTTAAAAATTATTATTTATTTATTATGATTGATTATTTTCATCGTAGAAATTTACAAAGAAAAACAACAATAAACAAAAACACACTTAGCAACAACAGAAGTCTACAGTAAAGCCCATAGGTGCCCTTAATAGATTTAGTAATATACCCATGGAGATGAACAGATTGCCATGAAAAATTTTTAAATTTAATTGCAAGTGCACATTGAGGATTAAGCATAAAAGACCATGATTAAATATAAAAAAAAGAAAAAAAAAAGGGAAAAAAAGAAAAAAGGAAAAAAAGAAAAAAAAAAAAAAAAAAGGAAAAAAAGAAGAAAAAAAGGGAAAAAAGTATAGAAAAAAAATGAAAAAAAAGAAAAGAGCAAAAGGAAAAAAAGAAAAAAAAGAAGAAAAAAAAGGAAAAAAGGAAAGAAAAACAAAACAAAAAAAAGATAGGGAAAAAGAAAAGAAAAAAAAAAAAAAAAAAAAGAAGGAGCACATGGACCTGTTGACAAGATGTCCAATATTATATGAAGAAATGGGGGTTTTAAGGTCAGGTGGAGGAAATGTAATAATATTTAATATAAAAAATTTGACTTTTTACACCCATCAGACCCTCATCCCGGAGAAGCCAATGCTGGAGAGTTTGTGTCACATTTCTCTGAGGATTGTGGGAGGAAACCCAGACAGACAGACACAGGAAGGACCGACCTACTCCACACATATCTGCTCGTGGTGTACATCCTCCATACTGAATAGCAAATGAAAAAAGTTCAACAAAAGTGGAGTTACTCTTTAAAAGAAGAATTTCAGGTATGGAGATTTTTTATAGGTTTACATTGTATCGGCCCGGACCAACTCTGTGTATACCAAACCCATGAGACCCTCTAGACGCTGGAAATTGCTGTATAGACACCTCTACTACATCCCTACTACACCACTACTACAATCCTACTACACCACTACTACAGTGATCTCCAGCGGCTTCCAGGTCCCACGCTGAATGGCTGCCCTGCGGCATTGTGGACACAGGAGGTCGGCCGCTCCGCACAGGTGAAATTCAGAGAAGGTTTAGCATTTTCAGAATGAATGCAAAGCAGTCTGATTGGACGAGGCAGAGAGCCTCTCCACCTTGTCCAATCAGAGGATGCCTTGCATTCATTCAGAAAATGCAAAACATTCTTTGAATGGAGTCTGTGCCGAGCTACTGACCTCCTGTGTCCACAATGCAGCAGGGCAGCCATTCAGCGTGGGACCTGGAAGCTGGTGAAGATCACTGTAGTAGTGGTGTAGTAGCATTGGAACAGGGGTGTAGCAGCGATGTAGTGGGGGGGGGGGGTAGTAGCTGTGTCTGTGTAGTAGCATTGTAGTAGGGGTGTAGTAGGGATTTCTATGTAGAAGGTGGATAGTAGCTGTGTCTGTGTAGTAGCATTATAGTAGGGGTGTCTATGTAGTAGCAGTGTAGTAGTGATGTAGTAGGGATGTCTATGTAGAAGGGGGGTAGTAGCTCTGTCTGTAGTAGCATTGTAGTAGTGGTGTCTATGTAGTAGCAGTATCTATGTATTAGCGGTGTAGTAGCATTGTAGCAGGGGTGTCTATGTAGTAGCAGTGTAGTAGTGATGTAGTAGGGATGGCTATGTAGAAGGGGGTAGTAGCTGTGTCTGTGTAGTAGCATTGTAGTAGGGGTGTAGTAGTGATGTAATAGGGATGTCTATGTAGTAGGGGGTAGTAGCTGTCTGTGTAGTAGTATTGTAGTAGGGATGTCTATGTAGAAGGGGGTAGTAGCGGTGTCTGTGTAGTAGCAGTGTAGTAGTATTGTAATAGGGGTATCTATGTAGTAGCAGTGTAGTAGTAATGTAGTAGGGATGTCTATGTAGAGGGGGGGTAGTAGCTCTGTCTGTAGTAGTGGTGTCTATGTAGTAGCGGTACCTATGTAGTAGCATCGTAACAGGGGTGTATTAGTGATGTCTATGTAGTAGCATCGTAGCAGGGGTGTAGTAGTGGTGTCTATGTAGTAGCATTGTAGTAGTGATGTGGTAGGGGTGTAGTAGGGCTGCAGTAGGGGTGTAGTAGGGGTGTCTATGTAGTAGCATTGTAGTAGTGATGTGGTAGGGGTGTAGTAGGGGTGTAGTAGGGGTGTCTATAGTGGATCCTAGAGGGATCCCACAGGTATGGTATATACAGAGTTGGTCCAAGCTGGAACAATGTATCTCTGTGTAATAAAGCCATGCCTGGAATTACTCAGGGCTGCTAGTTGCCCCCATTTGCCATGTGTTGGATCTGTGTGACGTACGGCCTTCTTGGATCCATTCCCGATGATTCTAGGCGTTGGGTTGGCGCCCGGCCTGCACCTGTCATCCATTTTATTGGCCTCTCCGGCAGGGCGGCACAGACAGGTGTAGGCCAGTAGGGGGGAGGGGCTCGGCGTATTTCACGCTGTGATGTAATGTCTCAGGTATGAGCCACTCATCTCCCAGCGCAGACCTCGCCCGGCTCTGCCAGATACATTGTAACAATGGAGAGGAGCTTATAAAGAGGATTAATCATGCGGTTGGGAAGTCATTGCCTTAGAAGGGGCACGGTGCAGGAGCCTGCGGCACAGCAGCTGGCACGGCGCCCAATGCGTCTCCTGGAATCTTTCCTCTGGATGGCGGGCAGAGCCGTCTTCTCAGCTACCTGCTGCGCCACACTCTGCTTATGGCAGGACGGGGGGGGGGGTTAATATTTAACACTCGCCAACCCAGAACCCACCGAATTCTTCAGAATTGAGAAACATAAAAGTCGCCTCCTGAGACACGCATAGAAGAAACGCTTTTCACAGTCATTTTGATGGCGGTTCCCCAATTTCTATATATCCAGCCTGCTCTGTGGGTGACCCCAATTTCTAAGCCTAAAGATTGGGGTCACAGCCCTGCCCATTGACCTAAGCCTGTTCTCCAATATCTCCGATTGTAGTATGGCTGACAGTTGTGTCCGTTTCCTGGGGGGGCGGGGCAGTCCCTATGGTGAGGGAGGGGTCTGTCCCTGGAAAGGCGTCCCCGGATTGGATCGTGGGGGGTGGGGTGGGGGGGGCGCAAGGTAGTGTATCGCTTGCCCGCAAACCCGTCTGTAGGCAGGTTGCCTACTTTGGTTACTTTAGTCCACCAGGCTGCCCATTCGCGGGTTTCCCTCTGGGGTCCGGCCACCCTCCCATGTATAGTGATCTATATCACTATATATGGTGACCTCTTCCCTTTTATAGTGATATAAAAGGAAAGAGGTCCGAATCCTGGGGGGGGGGACCCTAGAACGAACCGGGGACACATGCACAGGTACCCAGAACTGTATGTACTGGTATGAAGACGTCTCCTGTTCTCTTTGTATTGCTTCCTTTGTGTGAAGTCTCTTGTGATCCTGCCAGTCCCTCTGCTTTCCTCTCAAAAACTGACCACACCAAGCAGGAAAGTACAGCATTATCAGTTCTCTCTAGCTATGCTGGGTACTCCATGTACTCTCCAAAAATGATCAGACTTGTCCTTACATACCCCCGCTGCACAGCTATTCACGGGGAAGCTCAGTGTACTGCTGTTTCTCCTCCCCCAGCTCTTATGCAGCTGAGAACAGAGGAAAAAGTAATTGGTCAGGCTCCCCCCCCCCCCCCCTGCTCCTCTCGGCTGCTGCGGGGGAATGTTTCAGAATGGAGAACGGGGGAAGGGCTAGTCAATATGTCATTTACTGGCCCCTTCCTTTTCTAAATAAATACACTCACCGTGTTCATTCATAACTGAAGCATAGTAAACTGTATTTACTATGCTTCGGTTTGTGAATAAACAGGAAGCCGTTCAGCGCTGAGCACTTCCCATTCATTCGCTGGCCAATGCAGCTGAGGCTGCAATAAAAGGTGCGTGTGTTTGAGTTTTGGGGTGCACACCCCTATACTTGTTTTACAAGGCGATCAATCGCTTTAAGAAGCTTGCTGGTCAGCTTGGAACGCCGAACCATCGGAACGCTCCTAAGGACACAGACTCCTCTGCTTGAGTGGTCTCCAGTCTGGACTCTTCCCAAAGATGCCCCACCTGTGCAGGTACCGAGGGGGCCGCCACAGTCAGGTTCAGTACGACCCCGTTCACACCGGGGCGCTTTTCAGGCATTTTAGCGATGGAAATCGCCTCTGTTAAGCGCCTGAAAACCGCCTCTCATTCATTCCAGGGTGACTTTTTACACTGAGGTAGTGCGCCTGCGGGACCTTCCGGAAAGTCCTGCAAGCGGCATCGTTGGGGAGGGTAGGGATCGCTGTATTTAATCGCTCCCAAAATTCCCTGCACATTGGAATGAATGGGCAGCGCTTTGAAAGCGCCTGAAAAACGCCCCTTTTTTGGGGTTAGAAGCGCTAGCGGGCAAAAAGCACCCCACTAGCGACCGAAAAGCGCCGCTAAAACGACCAGCGCTTTCAGCAGCAGGTCTTAGGGAAAAGACATTATTGCACGTTTTACATGTTCAGAGTTCAGCTGGTCCAGGCCTGGTGTGAAGTTACTCAAGGGGTGTATGTGGGGTCCAGGCGTCTCTCTAAATGAACAAGGGTCTGGAATAACACATTGGGGGTCTGTGAAACATGGCTGCAACACAGTAGCGGCTGGTGCTCCATTTTTATGAGGGGGGACGGGGCAAAACCCCCCCCCCCCCAAATCGCTTAATTATCAGCCCACCACTTACCCCATCTAGGTCGGGGGCAGCACTTCCTCATCATCGGCTTCACCCTGCGTCTCCTCCTCCTCGGTGGCTTCCCCTGGGTCTTCTTCTTCTCCTCCTCAGCGGCCAATACGATAGCTTCTCAGGACCCGCTTCCTGATTGGCCAAGAGGAGGGGGGGTAGTAGCTGTGTCTGTGTAGTAGCATTGTAGTAGGGGTGTCTATGTAGTAGCAGTGTAGTAGTGATGTAGTAGGGATGTCTTTGTAGAAGGGGGGTAGTAGCTGTGTCTGTGTAGTACCATTGTAGTAGGGGTGTAGTAGCATTGTAGTTAGGGTGCAGTAGTGATGTAGTAGGGGTGTCTATGTAGAAGGGGGGGTAGTAGCTGTGTCTGTGTAGTAGCATTGTAGTAGGGGTGTAGTAGTGATGTAGTAGGGGTGTCCATGTAGAAGGGGGGGTAGTAGCTGTGTGTGTAGTAGCTGTGTCTGTGTAGTAGCATTGTAGTAAGGATGTAGTAGCATTGTAGCAGGGGTGTAGTAGGGAGGTTTATGTAGAAGGGGGGTAGTAGCTGTGTAGTAGCATTGTAGTAGGGGTGTCTATGTAATAGCAATGTAGTAGGGATGTCTATGTGTCTATATAACCCTACCATGCAGATTAACACCCTCCATGTAGCCGAGATCACCATAAAATATTACCCAACACCCTCCATGTAGCCGGAGTAACCATGAGATATTACCCTACCATGCAGATTTTTACCCTCCGTGTAGCCGGGATAATGAAGTAAACACAGAAACCTGGAGAGGACAATAAGTGGAGGACGCGACGTTATGATGGAGAATGGAAGGCGGCTCCAATCAGAGCCGTCCTCATATCTGCGTTTTATTAATTATATAGAGAAGGTCGCGTCCTTTATCTACATTTTATCATAAAATACCCCTCCCCCCCCCCCCCATACAGCACCATTCCCTTCTCAGCAGGTCTCATCACTACACTCTCTGTGCTGACATCACACGGCGGAGCGCGCCAGGACGAGAGACATTCCGTACTTATATAATAATTTCATAACTCCGTATCTCGGGGCAGAATGCCTCTCCCAGTGCAATCACTGGAAAGCGTCATCGCTATTAAATTAAATTGGGAGCGTTGTGTGCGTCAGCCTCACACAGCCCGGAACAAACCCCCAACCTCAGCAACAGCTCTGCCAGAGTCAATGCTGAACGCCAAGCGAAACGCGTCAACCGCTTACCCGGCCCAGGACTACGAATTCCGGTCAGCTAGTTTTGCGATTTCACCGTTCTCCCGCCAGACCCCACATCACCGAGAGTGACAACGCCTTCTCTGCGGTGTCACTTCCCTACCCCCAGCCTGCAGCCGGGGGGGGGGCATAATTTCTACACATGTGCAATTCGTTTCGCTCCAAATTCCTTTTTTTTTAACGGATTTCGACAAATTTGGAAATATCCAAATTAACGAAAACACATTCTCTATAATACTCTAATACAAATGTGTTAATGGCAATACAGCCCAACTTCAGATTTCCTTGATATTGCAACTATGTAATTATATCTTCTATAGATGTTCTGTTTGACGCCTCCTGAAGAAGCGGCATTGGCCGCGAAACTTGTTGAGGACTACGTCTACACTTACATCATTGTGCCTCCTCACATTTGTGGGGGCTTCCAACTATTTCTTAATGCTATTATTATATGGAATCTTTGCAACAATTACCTAGATGTTTTTGTTGTAATTTGTGTATATATTTTGTGTATTATTTGTATATTTTGTAATAAATGTTATTTTTATATATACATTTTTTCTATATATTTGGGTACCGCAATAGTCCTGATTACTATTGGCAATCATGGGCAATTTTTGGAGTAGCCCTTGACCAATCTCCCCGTTCTTCACTATACAAATTATAGGATGATGGTACCCACCCCTACCTTCTCTTCTAACTCATTGAGGAAATACCTTTCAATCTAACACATTTCCAGGGGCCGGTACAACTGTGCAAGACTGAAGTGGGGGGGGGGGCAGCTTAAAGCTTTTGTAGCCCCCAACACTTCATATCCCTGATATGTGGCTGCTGTCCCATTCACTGTATGGAGAATTCTCCTCTTTTCTTTGTGTTGCTTCCTTTGTGTGACATCCCCGGTAATCCTACCAGTCCCTCTGCTTTCCTATTAGAAACTGACCACACTAAGCAGGAGAGCACAGCATGGTCAGTTCTTTACCTATGCTGGGAACTCTAGGAACTCAGCCTGCTCTCCTCCAATGATCAGACTTGTCCCCGCCCTGCACAGCCATTCACTGGGAAGCTCAGTATGCTGCTGCTTCTCCTCCCCCAGCTCTTATGCAGCTGAGAACAAAGGGAATGTGATCACTTATAAAAAAAAAAAAAGGGGGGGAGGGAGAAGATAATTATAATTTTTTTATATATTTATACACAAATGTTTTGCTTTTCATTTCTATTTTAAACTGAATGGGTTGTTTTACAAGGTGATCGTTTGTAATCACTTTAACCCACTTGTCGACTGCGTTATAGCCGAATGACAGCGTCCCGTGATGGTGCCGGATGCTGGGTGTGGGGGGTGCCTGGGGGCGTGGGGGGTGCGGGGGAACGCGCTCCTTAGGACACCGCTGATCACAGATTGGAGGTACAGAGCTGCCCCACCACTGCAAGAGAAAAAATAAAAAATTACCTGTTTGCAAAATTTTATAACAGACTTTAAAAAAAATAAATTTTTTTGTTTATTTAGCAAAAAAAAAAAAAACCCCAGTGATTATTATTCATATGTGTACAGTGTCACATGACCGCGCAATTGTCATTCAAAGTGTGACAGCTCTGAAAGCTGAAAATTGGCGCCTGGGCAGGAAGGGGGAGGGGAGTGCCTGGCAGGCGAGGGGTTGAATGTGACGAATCCCTAAAACTGTCAGAAAATTTCAGGGAAAAAATAAATACGGGTATCCCCCCCAGTGTATACGGCTGTCCCCCCCCAGTGTATACGGCTATCCCCCCCCGTGTATACGGCTGTCCCCCCCCAGTGTATACGGCTATCCCCCCCGTGTATATGGCTGTCTCCACCAGTGTATACGGCTATCCCCCCCAGTGTATACGGCTATCCCCCCCCGTGTATACGGCTGTCTCCACCAGTGTATACGGCTATCCCCCCCAGTGTATACGGCTGTCCCCCCCAGTGTATACGGCTGTCCCCCCCAGTGTATACGGCTGTCCCCCCCAGTGTATATGGCTATACCCCCAGTGTATACGGCTGTCTCCTCCAGTGTATACGGCTATCCCCCCCAGTGTATACGGCTATCCCCCCCAGTGTATACGGCTGTCTCCTCCAGTGTATACGGCTATCCCCCCCAGTGTATACGGCTGTCCCCCCCAGTGTATACGGCTGTCCCCCCCAGTGTATACGGCTGTCTCCTCCAGTGTATACGGCTATCCCCCCCAGTGTATACGGCTGTCTCCTCCAGTGTATACGGCTATCCCCCCCAGTGTATACGGCTGTCTCCTCCAGTGTATACGGCTATCCCCCCCAGTGTATACGGCTGTCCCCCCCAGTGTATACGGCTGTCCCCCCCAGTGTATACGGCTGTCTCCTCCAGTGTATACGGCTGTCCCCCCCAGTGTATACGGCTGTCCCCCCCAGTGTATACGGCTGTCTCCTCCAGTGTATACAGCTGTCTCCTCCAGTGTATACGGCGATCCCCCCCAGTGTATACGGCTGTCCCCCCCAGTGTATACGGCTGTCCCCCCCAGTGTATACGGCTATCCCCCCCAGTGTATACGGCTGTCTCCTCCAGTGTATACGGCTATCCCCCCCAGTGTATACGGCTGTCTCCTCCAGTGTATACGGCTGTCTCCTCCAGTGTATACGGCTAGCCCCCCCCAGTGTATACGGCTGTCTCCTCCAGTGTATACGGCTGTCCCCCCCAGTGTATACGGCTATCCCCCCCAGTGTATACTGTATGGCGTTTATGAAATTTGGTTTCCTGCTGATCCCGGATGTTTCTCGGAAGAGCAGAGACTCAGCATTTGATTTTACACTGGAATATAGACTGGGACTGGGACTGGGACTGGGACTGGGACTGGGATTGGGGGGGGATGGGGGGCGATAACAGTGAAGACATCCGGACGGTTTTATTAATTAGTTTTCTCATATAACTCGTATTACTCAGATTTGTGTCACTTAAATAAACTCCAAATTTAACGAGCGAACGCTTGGCCCTCCCACCCCCCAGCGACACCCCTGACGTCTCCCAGTAACGATCGGCTTTATAGTCGTCACCTCTGAGCCGGGTGCAGCTTTCACATCACTTTAAATTTTATTGATCTCCAGTTAATATGATGAGGTGTCCAGATCATCAGATGGGAGAGTGACAAGAGACTCCTCACTAAGTGGAGAGACGGAGTCAATGGAGAGACGATCGTCCTTCCAGTACAAGGAATGTCCCCCGTCGGGAGATGCAATATCAACCTTCTCTGCGTCTATGTGGGGTGGGGGTATTTTTTTTTTTTTTTGGGGGGGGGGGGTTATATGCCTGTGGGTGTAACTTTAATCCCCCCCCCCATCACATAGGGAACAAAAAAACAAAAACCCCATGTAATGCATTTTTTGGTGACAGGTTCTCTTTAAGGAGACATATTGGGTTTAAAAGACCCCCCAATGTCTCCCCACTGAATGTAATGCACATTGCACTACATTACATTCTTTCCTGGCCTTCATGGCTGGAGAAATGGTCATTGGGGACCTCCAGGTTAGCAACAAGGAGGGGGACACACGTCCGCTCTCCCCTCACCCGCTATGTCGATCCCAGTGGGGGGGCACAGAAAGGCAAGTGGAGCCCGAGATACATAACGGGGGGGGGGGTGTGTGCGGGGCATGTGGCGCATTCGGCAGCAGCCCAGGCACCAGGACACGATTGCTTGTCGCTATGGCGACCTGGCGCCCGGCGTTTGTCGAGCCCTGCCGGTTCGTTTCCCTGTGCAGAGTGAATGTGAATGACTTTATAATTATCAGGGCAGGGCTCTAATGAGGAAAGGTTTGCATCCCTTTAGGCGGGATTTCCCCTTTGGGAGTAGCTCACCAAAAAAAAAGACACTTTTGTTGCAGGGGATGCCCAAGATCTGACTGCAGACTTCTGGGAAAATCAGTGAGCCAATCACACAAGCAGATAATGACATTTCTGGGGGGCGGAGTTCTGTATACCACCTGTGTACAGAGCGCCTCCATGTGGCCATATTGCATTCTACAGAAAATGACAGCGGCGGCAGATTGAAAGGGAAAGGAAAATTTTGAATGACATTCAATTAGAATGTGACTTGAGGCGCAAAACTAGCGCATTACCCAAGATTTTTTTTGAAAAGAAACCAAATATCCGATTTAATACAGAAGAAGAAACACACATTACAACAATCTCCAATGGTCAACCAGTACGGCAACAAGGAGCGACCAGAGTGTTGGTGATGGCGGCAAGCGGAAGCAATTCGGGAACGCGTCGCCTTCCTTAGACAAAATGACTTGTGTAGCAATTCTATACGAAACATTATTATTATTATTTTTTAATTTACTCCCCCCAAAGTACCCTTTAACCTGTTCTCAGTGGTGTTCCTGCGTTGTCACCCTCTCACATGGGTCAGAAGGTTCCCCGTTTTATCCTCATCTCATCCTATAGATACATTGTAAACAGTGGCGGCCCGTGCATTGTGGGCGCACAGGCACCGCCCCCCCCAACACCACTGCCCACCCCCTATCCATGTGCCCGCCCCCTTTCAGGACGCCGGACACATGAATTACAATTGCAGGGATAGGCAGGGGGGGAAGCACTTTTGAACCAGAGGCTCTAATGGGCTTAAAAAGATAGGGTGGGGCTCGGGGGCGCAGAGAGTGCGCCCTGATCCCACCCAGTTGTGTGACACTAGCGAATGAATATTCGTTATTCTGCCACATTCTCCTCCCAGCCAATCAGGAAGAACCTATTGACCAGGGAGTCTTGCGGGGTGATCGCTGCTGCTGCTGCCTGCTGGATGTGTCAGTGTCTGGGGGGGGGGATGCTGCGGGGCAATTGCCACTGGCCGTGTCTGTGTCTTCCACACACGGGGGGGTCTGGTGCTGTGGGGTGATCACCGCTGGCTGTGTCTCCCACACGTGGGTGGGGGTGGGGGGGGTGCTGTGGTGACCGCCACAACTGGGATAGTTGTGTTGGTTGTGCCCCCCCAGAAAATAGTAGGCACCAGCCGCCACTGATTGTAAACACTTGTCTGATGGTAATTCTTGGCTCCCACAGGTGATGCGATAATTGCAGGAATGTCACGTGTGATGATAGCCGAGAACAAGATCTATTAATGATTTTAATGACGGCTGTGCAGTTAATCGTTTTATGGGACAAGCTACAATGTGTGCGAGGTACATGAGACTTGGCCCCAAATTGATGGGGGGGGGGCCCCACCCGGGCGTGGCACAAGGAACGCGGAGACGGGGAAGGGACTAGAACTGTGAACATGTGCAGACACCGAGCGTCGCTCTGCAACAATCGCATTACAATCCATTCTTGGCACCAGATAACTCGACTTACTGAGACAAATCTAAAAACGGGTTCATTATATTTACCAAACTGGAGAAGCTGCGGATGAGATCATCCAATTCAATGTCAATGAAAACCAACATATGGGAGGAAGATATTGTATATAGGTATTCAGAAACACGTAGAAACGTTTTATTGGTTCATCTACAGCTTGCTGGAGGTCTGCGCTCGATTCTAGAAAGGAGAAGTTTGGGGTTTAAAAACACAAAACAAGCAAAAAAAAAAAAAAAAAAAAAAAACAAACACAAAAAAACCCCCAAAAAACAGACACTAACAAAAAAAAAAAAAACAAAAAAACAAAAAAACAAGGACACTAACAAAAAACAAAAAAAAAACCCATAAAAAACCAAGACACTAACAAAAAAAACAAAACAAAAACACAAACAAAACACAAAACCACCTTTACACTCCCCTCTATGCTGCAGCTGTCCCCTGCTGGCCTGAGAACAGACTGATCACATAACCGCTGATCGCTCAGTTCTCCATCTTCTTGGAGCAGAGAGCGGTGACTGTCAGTCTCCGCTCTCCACTCTGCCCTTCCAGCGATCACTGGAGCTCTGGGCTGTGGAAGGAGGCGGGAGCAGCTTTCTCAGGCTCTCAGCGGCACACACTGAAAAGCGGAGCCAGCTGTCAATTAGGCAGCTGAGTGGATCCCAACAATATTGTCAGGGTCCTTCCTGAGCCTGGAGCTGCTCTGCTACAGTCAGACTCTGGGTTGCAGGAGGACAAAAGTAAGTGCATACCTGTGACCCACAGTACGGCCAACAAAGCTTTATTCATACCAGGCCTGACATCGGGGTGTGTACCCACCATCCACTGCCAACCTACAAAGCTAAATGGTTCAGAGGATCTTCCATCCTTACTAAAGTTAATCTAAAATCTAGAATAATTGGAATTCCAGGCAGTCAAAAATAAATAAAAAACACAAACATGACCCTTTTCTAAAAAAATGCCGCGTACTACAACGCAACGTATGAGAGTTCCGGCGTGCTGCGTTGCGCCGGACTCGGATGTGCATTGCGTTGGGCTGCCATTTAAAATGAAATGCAACCACACAGCACAGAGCAGGTGCATTTCCACGCGGCGCGGTTATCGCGCCTTAACCTGTGTGTTTTAGCACCTGTTGTCACAACACACATGAAAGGGCCCTCAATTATTGATGAGTCAATCAGACAGCCGGCGATGACCTTAATAATCAGGGATCAATAAAGAAGTCTCAGCTCCCTTGCAGACAGAAGGTGACGTCACCAGGCGGAGTCCTCTGGCGTCACTTTGGATCTATTCAGAGGATTCTGGGCGAGGAAGTCCGGGGAGGGCCGTGTGTTCCTGACAGGTGACAGCCATGGGATCGGCACAGTTGGGAGCAGACGGTTCTCATCCTATAAATCATAACAAATGACAGAAGACACCAGACTAGAACAATAGAATGTAAAACTCCCTGATCAGCCGCCCCGAGTCCTGTCTGTACAGAACAGCAGCTGTTATTGTAGGAGATGAGCATGGAGATACAGTGGTGACGGAAAGTATTCAGACCCCCTTCAATTTTTCACTCTTTGTTATAGTGCAGCCGTTTGCTAAAATCAGTTAAGTTGATTTTTTTTCCTCATTAATGTACACACAGCCCCCCATATTGTACACACAGCACCCCATACTGTACACACAGCCCCCGATATTGTACACACAGCCCCCCATATTGTACACACAGCGCCCCATATTGTACACACAGCGCCCCATATTGTACACACAGCGCCCCATATTGTACACACAGCACCTCATATTGTACACACAGCCCCCCATATTGTACACACAGCACCCTATATTGTAAACACAGCCCCCCATATTGTACACACAGCCCCTCATATTGTACACACAGCACCCTATATTGTACACACTGTGTGTACAATATGGGGGGCTGTGTGTACAATATGGGGGGCTGTGTGTACAATATGGGGGGCTGTGTTTACAATATAGGGTGCTGTGTGTACAATATGGGGGGCTGTGTTTACAATATAGGGTGCTGTGTGTACAATATGAGGGGCTGTGTGTACAATATGGGGTGCTGTGTGTACAATATGGGGTGCTGTGTGTACAATTAGGAAAAAAATGAACTTAAATGATTTTAGCAAATGGCTGCAATATAACAAAGAGTGAAAAATGTAAGGGGGTCTGAATACTTTTCGTCCCCACTGTACATCATCCATAGTAGAGCTGTGTGACCCCAGAGAAGAGATACATGATCATCCAGGCTGCAATCTCTCAATCTCCCTTTTGATCGAGCTGTAGCCTCCCCCCTGTGTAAAATGGAGCCGCCAATCTTCGGGATTACATGTCCCATGATGCTCTCCTCTCCTAGTCTCTTTTGATTGGCCCTCAGTTATGGCCAATGGGGAAGGAACGGAATGGGCAGGAAGCTGGGTGGCGAACCTAGTGAGAGCCGCCGTCTCTTCTCCCTGACAGGAGAAAGTGGGGGGGGGGGCGAGCAGGGGAAACCTCTGACAGCCCGCAGCTCGCCTTTCTCCTGTCACAGCACCGCCGAGTTCTCTGTTGGACTGAGCAGAGAAAAGAGCCCAAAGTCACACTACACTGATGGGGGGGCTTGACCGCACCTTGATGGTGTCACTTGACTGGTGGGTGGCACCCGGGAGCAGGCTGCCCGCACCCCCATAGCGATGCCACAGTGTTGAATTTAACAGTGCCGATCCGACCCCTGATTACAGGGGGGGGCACTTGACCCCCCTTGCCCCTACCTGCGGATGCCCATGGTTCTCACATTGCTGTTCTATTCAGTTTAAATGGCACCTCAATAGACAAAGGCAATGCAGCTCCAATCTATGCGTTATTGTGCAACGTGTTGCCAAAAAATGGTGCAATCTAGTTTTTAATTTTCTGGACATTTCAGTGCATTACCACCCTATTCATTTCATTGCACATTTGACTGCATCTGGTGTGAATCAGCCCTCCGCCCCTCCCTCACACAGTGCAATTTGACAGTTCCGAATCGCATGACAAGTCACACCCCACTGCCGCCAATGGAACCGTTCATTTCGCATCGATTCACGGACCACTTTTTACCAATTTTATTGCGACTTGCCTAGACTTCTGTTAAATGAAGTCACAAGCTGCAATGAAATGGTCAGTGCAAAGAAATCGCACTGATGTGCGGTTTTGAAGTCGCACTGAAGGATCCCCGATTTCAAAGCCGCACCGGTGCGAATGGGGGCTCAGGTAGGGTTGCCACCTCATCCCTTTACTGCCGGTTCACACAGGGGCAACACGACTTGCAGGCCGACTCACCGAGGCGACCTGCACACAACTTCAGCGGCGACTTCCAAAATAACTTCTGTATAGAAGTCAATGCAAGTCGCCTGAAGTTGCACCAAAAATACTACAGGAACCTTTTTCTAAGTCAGAGCGACTTGAGTCGCTCCTATTAGAATGGTTCCGTAGTACAGAACGGGACGCGACTTGTCATACGGCTAAGTCACCTGACAAGTCACCCCTGTGTGAACCGAGGCTAAAACCCGAACACGTATGAATTACTCGGGTTCTGAGGCTAATTTAATGCAGATAAGGCAACAAGTGCATTTAATTACCACCTTAATCGTCCGCAGAACCCGTGTAATTCATATGTGTTCGGGTTTAAAGGGATGAGGTGGCAACCCTGGGCACAGGGTACATAGGCCTGTGACATGGCAAGTCTATCTGACCCTATAGGTTATGCCCCAGGCCCATGAACAAGACATTTGTTTGCATGTTTTAAAAGATTGATACATATTGTAATAAAGTATCTAAGTACTTCCTATGTGTTCTATTCAACAGGCACCCAGAAAGTCGCATTATTTATGAGTTCTCTCTCCATTTACTGTATTGGGGGATGTGGTGCCCAAGTGACTCCCCATCACTCCCTACATATCAATACTTCATACAGCTGCACTGCAAAATATGCAACTTCAGGGCGACCGAGAAAACCCGCCATGCTGTCAGCCAAGGAAAAGGCAGAGACCCAATTCATAATCTGACCAAAATTCTGAGACTTGAATGTCAGGCGATCGCTAACCGGGAAAACAGATGAACGATTTGGCCCGTACCTGGAGCCATGGCTGGTCGGAGAGGACTGGGAGAGTCGCAGCCACAAACCGACCGACCTGAATAAATTGCCATTGTATGAAAGGGGGGGGAGGGGTCTCTACATCACCAAGTGTACCTGTCACCCCAATACCCCCCAAAGACTGTCTGTGGTCATTACACCGGACACGAGGGACTCTTCTGGATCATTAGGTATCGGGTGAATTGGTGGCATTTGATTTATGGTGTCAGACAATTGCACACAGAAAGAGACACCCCCCCCCCGGCAAGGATTTCTCATTTTATTACAGCAGAATGTGGAATCAAGTGAATCCCCTCAGGTGACCTCCAATCAGGACTTCAGTCCAGCCGGGACACTCACCTGTTCTTCTATCAGGCCCTCATTAATTGGATCTGAGATTGCACAGTACCATCCGCGCCCAGCAGGGGGCATTGCACAGAGCTGGTCACACATTATACAATTTCAGGCTCCATGTACACAAGGACATTCAAAAAAAAAAAAAATGTCTTTCTGGATGTCGGATTGCTGTCAGGAAAACGCTGCTTTAAAAACACGCTTTTAACAGCGTTTTTTAAATGCTTTTACGCGCGTTTTTTGGACTTTTTTTAAAATTAAAACCAGCTTACAATCAGCTCTGCAATATATATATAAAAAAAAAAAAAAAAAAACGCTGATAAAAGCGCATTTATGTGTGGTCAGAAGAACTGCCCCTGAACGAGACTTTCAGAATACAGCCCATAATTTCCCCTGCTGATCAACCTCAATAAACGTCCATGTGTGCAAAGCTCCCAACTGTCCCGGACTTCGAGGGATTGTCCCTGATTTGGAGCAATGTCCCTCCGTCCCTCTTTCCCCCTCATGTCAATCTGATCTTTATAGTTGTATATAAAATGCACTTTTTATCATTCAAAAAGTGTTTTCCAGCACTAAACCTTTCATCTGATTTCTAAATTGCTACATTTGTACATTTTAAAAGCCGATATAAAGGAATAGTAGTGGTAAGAAAAAGTCCCTGTGGGTTTAATTAACCTTTTTTTTTTGGTTATGTCATGAAGATGTATGTGTGTAGAGATGGTGGGTTGTTATGGGTCATTGTGCATTCCCTGCGTGCCCCCATAGAACACCTTTGACATGAATTACAGCGGAGACTGTGAGCCAGGCCTTCTCATCCAACATCAGTGCCTGACCTCACAAATGCTCTTCTGGAAGAATGGTCAAACATTCCCATAGACACCCTCCTAAACCTTGTGGACGGCCTTCCCAGAAGAGTTGAAGCTGTTATAACTGCAAAGGGCGGAGCCAACTCAATATTGAACCCTACGGACTAAGACTGAGATGTCATTAAAGTTCCTGTGTGTGTAAAGGCAGGCGTCCCAATACTTTTGGTACTATAGTGTACATACTATCAGTTTACTTTCTGAAAGTGGAGATTGCCTTTAAGGCGGGTAAGAAATAATAATAATAGCGGCTTCTGTTTTCACGCGGCGGATGGAAGGGCCCCGGGGCCGCCGTTCGCTGTCTGCACTTGTCCGGGTAGAAATAATAAGTGAGAGCGCTGGCTGCGGATCACAAGACACGAGTTTTGTTCCTCTATTGTGTAATATGAAGGGAGGAAGTCTGATGTACAGCACAGAGTACAGGATCAATACAATATGAACATGACGTAACGTACGAGACCTGGAAGAGCGACAGAGATGATGAAGAACGACTGACAGAAAGACCGGAGATGGCCAATGCCAGTCTACTGTCTCTGAGCAAACTTTATATATATGTAAAGGTGGCCATACATAGAACAATCTGATTGGGTAATCTGCATCAGATCTAAGGCCCTATTCACATTGGCATACTACAGCACACACCCATGTGAGAGCCGTATATTCCCATAGGGGGGTGTACCAGTGTTCTGTCCTTCCACAGCCAGTCCGGACATCACTGCAGCTCCCACAACCGGTGGGGTCACACAGCTGTGAATGAAGACTTTGTGTGGTTGGGGTCACCTCACCCGCACGGCTGTCATGTTAGAGCAGCAGCTGTGTCTGTGCAGCCAATGTGTCCCAATAGACATGAATGGGACGGCTGGCATGGGGGGTGCACAAAACACCCGAATATTCCCCATGTGGGCAAACATGACCCTCACAAGGGTGTAGGACAGGAGTCTCCAAACAAAGGGCGGGTTTACTGTCTTCAGACTTTAGGAGAGCCGGACTGTGGCCCCCTCATTGGTGTCAGTGGGAGGAATAGTGCCCCATCATTGGTGTCAGCGGGAGGAATAGTGCCCCATCATTGGTATCAGCGGGAGGAATAGTGCCCCATCATTGGTGTCAGTGTGAGGAATAGTGCCCCATCATTGGTATCAGTGGGAGGAATAGTGCCCCATCATTGGTGTCAGTGGGAGGAATAGTGCCCCATCATTGGTGTCAGTGGAAGGAATAGTGCCCCATCATTGGTGTCAGTGGGAGGAATGGTGCCCCATCATTGGTGTCAGTGGGAGATTAGTAGATTTTCTTGGTGATAGATGATGTCATTCAAAGCCTCTTCTATGTGATGAGTGAATTGGTTGGAATTTAATACAGTTCATAAAAAGTCATTTTGTCTGCAGAATGTGGGGGGAGGGGCTCAGTTTCTTCTTTGTATGTAGAGTTGGGCCTTTAGAGATAAATCTCCATTCCAGTGAAATGCTCTACATTTAAAAATATATCTCCATGTTTAGTGCAGCAGGACACGTAATGTGAGATAATAAGACTCCAGATCTCTATTACCTCTTCAATCACACAACTCTCCCCAGAAACACCTCCCCCTCCCCCATACAAGGCATCAGGGGTATTTTTTTTCTAAATGATCATAATGAAATCTGATGATTTGTAACAAGCAGAGATGAGGAGGGACAACCCAACCTCAGGATATTGATATTTCAGGGACACATTGAAGGGAGATTGGAAAGTTCCAAGTAATGGACACGACCCGGGTGCCCAATATGAGGACATTTGGTACTTGTTATGCCGCCTTTGGCCTCCAGCAGGCAGCACTGAGCACCTTAATTTTTATTTTTGTAAGGGGGATACAAGAATAACAAAATTGTATCAAATACTGACCGTAATTTTCATTTCCCAAGACCAATCCATGGCAGCGTTCTACCCCATGTATGCTGCCATGTTGGGGCTACAAATACAGAAAACCGTATCGAATACTTCCCGTAATGTTATTTTCCAAACGCCGATTAATGGCGCACACTACCACATGGGTGCCGCCCTTACCATAATCTGTAGCAAATTCTTGTAACGCGTCTCGTCTCCTACAGCACCTTTCCAATTCCCCCACCCCCACCCGGAGCATATCCAAACTCTCTGACCATTTCCTCCAGGAAGCCCCAAATGTCAGCCAGTCTTCTGTATCATTACAATGAATGATATGTACAGCCCCTCCCCCGCCTTGGTGAATTCAAGGGCCACAACTCAGGTCTCACAATACCTGATAAATGAAAACTTGCTGGGCAAGTGAGCTGTGGGATGGGATTCTAGGGGTGAAAAGTAAAACAAATATAAACTATTTGTAATGGGCAATGCAGGATATCAGGCATCATAAAGAAAGGAGCTCCTCCACTACTACAGGTCATGTGATGAGAAGTGAGGAGCTACTCCAGGCCAGGAAGTGAGGAGCTACTCCAGGCCAGGAAGTGAGGAGCTACTCCAGGCCAGGAAGTGAGGAGCTACTCCAGGCCAGGAAGTGAGGAGCTACTCCAGGCCAGGAAGTGAGGAGCTACTCCAGGCCAGGAAGTGAGGAGCTACTCCAGGCCAGGAAGTGAGGAGCTACTCCAGGCCAGGAAGTGAGGAGCTACTCCAGGCCAGGAAGTGAGGAGCTACTCCAGGCCAGGAAGTGAGGAGCTCCACTCCTACTACAGGTCATGTAATGAGACATGAGGCGCTGCTCTCCTACTACAGGTCATGTATTGAGGAGCTGCTCTCCTACTACAGGTCATGTATTGAGACATGAGGAGCTCCACTCCTACTACAGGTCATGTAATGAGACATGAGGAGCTACTACAGGTCATGTAATGAGACATGAGGAGCTCCACCCCTACTACAGGTCATGTAATGAGACATGAGGAGCTCCACCCCTACTACAGGTCATGTAATGAGACATGAGGAGCTCCACTCCTACTACAGGTCATGTAATGAGATATGAGGAGCTACTACAGGTTACGTGATGAAATGTGAGGAGCTCCTCTGCTACTACAGGTCATGTAATGAGAAGTGAGGAGCTACTACAGGTCAATGAAAAGTGAAGAGCTCCTCTGCTACAGACAATAATTTTACCCCCCCCCCCCCCCACACTTTTTTTATGTTACTATCTCATTGCTGCACTGTTTGTTCGGAGTCTACCATAGTGTGCCATCTGTCTCCTGTACATATAAACATCCCCCAGACATACACGGGACCATCTCGTCCTGACAAGTGGAGGTTTATCCTGGCACAGGAAGCGCCCCGCAGCCTCCCCCAGCTTTGAAGATCAGACAGGAACACTCATCCCCATCGGCGCCATGTGCACACACCTGCCATCCACCAACAATTATTTCAATTAACTTAATTAAAAACACCAAAACAGAAACATCAGGAGAATCGTTCGGTGTGCAGAAGCTCCTCTCTAATCAGGACATGGGAAATCTCTACAGCAGAAACAAAAAGGAGTTTAATAAAAGGTTGTGCGTCCTTCAATGTGCGTCATTCCCGTGGGACTTTAAAGGCAATAATAACCAGTATATGATAAAAACTTTACATTAAAAAAATCACATGATTAAGCCCCTCGGGGCAGGGTGAAACACGTTGGAGGCGTGGCTTCAATGGTTTGAGTTGAGGCGGCTTTTATTTGCCCATAATACAGCCGGGAGCCTCCTGTCACTCCGATTGCATGTCTTGGGTCTGGGCAAACCCTCAGGAACCAGCAGGATCCTTCATATGGGACTCCACCAGCCTGAGCCAAGACCACCCCCCCCGCCACCAGCACTAACCTTGGGTCACAAGATGAAGCAGTAATCACAATACTCCCTAGGGTAGGAGGAACCCGACGTGTTTCAGAAGCTCCTTCTTCAGGGGTGTAGTTTGTATTATGGACTATGAAGCAAGTCAGTAAAGTCACCTGCACAATACAACATGCATTGCCACCTTCTTCCGATTATAGACCAATCCAGGAATGTCCCCGATGACCAACAACGTTTAATCACCGAGGCCACCAGAACTGCATCATATATAATACATGCGTGTCCCTCGTCTATTTCACCATGAGGTCTCCATACAGGCAAAGAGGGCCTTACTTCACAGTCCACAATGTACCCCTGAAAGGGGAATCTCCTAAAACGCGTCAGTGCGTCCCAGGCCTGGGGAGTATTTTGATTAGTACTACATCTTGGATATGTTCCAGCACACTTCATCAGCAGTGGAGTGTTTGGTAGATTGTCAACATATATAATATGTGATATTTACCGCTTGCCGCCCGGCCACAATATATTTACTGTGGAAGAACACCACAAGCAGGCTGAATCGCGTACATCACCCAGCCTCTGCCGGGTTAGGGGCACATGGCTGTGATTTCTATAGTGGTGCTGTGATTGGTCAACAGCTATCACATGGTACAGGGTGCTGTGACTGGCCCAAGTCCCATGTGGTAGCTGTGGGCCAATCACAGCACACAACAGTAAATCACAGCTGTTCATTCCATTCATGACAGTTCAAAACATTCATCACTAACAGTAAAGTGTAAAAAAAATATCCCTGATCTAGGATGATCAAAGGGTTAAACGTGCGCCTAGCCAGTGTTTGCCTGTGCACAGTGCGCCTAGCCAGTGTTTGCCTGTGCACAGTGTGCTGCTTTTCCTAAGGGAAGTGCTTTGCAGGGAAACACAATTCATCACATCCCCGCCGTCAGCTCAGATCTCTGCCTTGTTTACATACGTAGAGCGCCATCCTGGGTCTCTCCTCAATCATCAGCAGGTGCTGGCAGACATCCATTGGCCGGCACCCACTGACTGGTTTCTGCTGTGACCAATAACAGTAGAAGCGGCGCTCTGGCACCTCCTACCCAGAATTACTATATATAACACTCATTAACTGCGTTACTCGCAAGCCAAGGTATTACTGTGTGTAAATATGAAAATTATAATGTGTGTGTGTGTGTATATTTTCATTTGGTCTGTGAATGAAATTTAGCTGCCCCATCAGCCAATAGGAAATAGGAGGACTTTTTGGTGGAGCTCTTTAACCACTTAACGACCGCCCTATAACAGATTTACTGCTACGGTTAAAGAGCTCCACCAAAAAGTCCTCCTATTTCCTATTGGCTGATGGGGCAGCTAAATTGCATTCACAGACCAACTTGCTTCAGACACCACTGAATGAGGCAACAGCTGCCTATGTTACCCGGCAACAGCCAATTAAAATCCCAACCTGGGCTGTGTCCGCTGGGAAGTGGACCGTTGGAATCCAGCGGCTGGGAACCGCCGGCGGTCCTTCCCTCAGACGCGGCCGTTGCTACATTTGTATTTGCTGGAGAATCCGACAATCTGAGTAATGAAATGATGGAAGATGATAAAGTCCAGAAACCTTTCGGCTCTAAGCGGCATCAATCACTTATCTCCAATCACATCTCTCGGAGGAGTCAGGATGAGAAATGAAAAGCTTTTATTACATTTTATCTGAAGCGAACAACAGCTGGTTACATGTTACTGGCTGCCAGTACAGCCCACGGCGGGAGGAACCTTTCACCAGTGAGGAGAACGACGGCACGAACGGACGTGAAGGTGCTGAAATCGCCATGTGCCGGTGACCGATTCCGCACAGCGCGATACCGAGATTGTCACTAACATCTAAAAAGTGATTGGGTGCTCCGGTCACATGACTGGTAGCCGCAGAAATGACACCTCACTGGGGCCCTCTGCTGGCTGCCAGCATGTCACAGGAGACTTCTACAGAACGCACACATGCATATCTCTGTCTTTGGTGGGCTGGATACATCATGCAGTTGGGGGGGAGGGGGGATGTTTGCGTTCCTCCAGCAGGTCGGCCTCGCAGTAAAAGTTCCAATACCTTTTGGTTTCTTGCTGTCCGTTTCCCACAACTTGAAAATTCATGCACACTAAAAACACACGAGGCAACGGGCGCTAAAACCTCGACCACCCGACGCTGCGGTCTGCAAAACTTAAGATAAAAGAAGAGTTTGTTCACTGAAGAGGAGATTTCAGGGATTCCGAATGTAGGTCCTTCTCCCCCTACAAGCGCAGGCACACAAAAAAAAAAATGAGGAAAAAAAACACTGCAACACCCAGGGGAGGAGAAGAAAGACATCAGCAGGAGGCTCCACCACAAGCTCAGGGAACAGAGTTCAAAAGATCCTTGAAGAAACCGTCGGGGTCACTGATCTCCGGTAAAAGACCTGCAAGACAAAGAGAGAGATGAAAGCTGGCGGGAACAACCTGGCGGCATCAGCTGCCGGCAACGACGAAACACGCAACAACGAAACACGCAACGATGGTCCAAACGTTTGCTTTTAATGTCCCATTAAGTGACAGGATTCAGCATTAAAGGGGCAGTAATATGAATTACGGGGACGATGGTTTAAAGAGAGGATGGACTGGGAGGAGGGTGAATCTATGGGTGCAGCTGGAGAATTCCATTTAGTCTCAGAATCTAATGCAGGGGGTCCCCAAACTTTCTAAACAAAGGGCCAGTTTACGGTCCTTCAGACTTTAGGGGGGCCAGACTCTGGCCATCGGGAGTACAAAATGTCCTAGTATCAGTGGGAGGGAATAGGGCCCCATCACTTGGTGTCAGTGGGAGGGAATAGGGCCCCATCACTTGGTGTCAGTGGGAGGGAATAGGGCCCCATCACTTGGTGTCAGTGGGAGGGAATAGGGCCCCATCACTTGGTGTCAGTGGGAGGGAATAGGGCCCCATCACTTGGTGTCAGTGGGAGGGAATAGGGCCCCATCACTTGGTGTCAGTGGGAGGGAATAGGGCCCCATCACTTGGTGTCAGTGGGAGGGAATAGGGCCCCATCACTTGGTGTCAGTGGGAGGGAATAGGGCCCCATCACTTGGTGTCAGTGGGAGGGAATAGGGCCCCATCACTTGGTGTCAGTGGGAGGGAATAGGGCCCCATCACTTGGTGTCAGTGGGAGGGAATAGGGCCCCATCACTTGGTGTCAGTGGGAGGAATAGGGCCCCATCATTGGTATCAGTGGGAGGAATAGTGCCCTATCATTGGCACTGGCCATCTGATGGCCAGTGAGGTAACGCATACTACCACATATGTGCTGCCACAACGTGGCAGCACACATGTGGTAGTACGCATTATTCCACTATTGCTCCCACTGACACCAATGATGGGGGCATTATTACTCTAACACCAATGATGGGGGCATGATTACTCTAACACCAATGATGGGGCACTATTCCTCCTATTGAAATCAATGATGGGGCACTATTCCTCCTATTGAAATCAATGATGGGGCACTATTCCTCCTATTGAAATCAATGATGGGGCACTATTCCTCCTATTGAAATCAATGATGGGGCACTATTCCTCCTATTGAAATCAATGATGGGGCACTATTCCTCCTATTGAAATCAATGATGGGGCACTATTCCTCCTATTGAAATCAATGACGGGGGCATTTTCTGCTCCCACTGGCCACACTCCGGCCCCCCTAAAGCCTGAAGGACAGTAAACTGACCATTTGCTCAGAAAGTTTGCAGACCCCCTGCTCTATACTCCAACAAATGACGGTCTGTGATGACGGGTACTCACCGGCCACATCGATGAACTCAGAAAAGGACTCTACAGGCATGAACTCTTCCTGGAAGGTTTTCAGGGCTTTGTCTGCAGCTTCGTAGATAGGCATGTCATTGAGTCGAATGTAGTCTGCCAGGGAATAGGACCAGCCTCCCTCTGTGTTACTGATTGGTACCTTCTGCAATGCAAAAAAAAAAAAAAAAAAGTCACAACATTTGCAACGCGGAGGATTCCGAGGTTTTTAAACCTACAGGTGTGAAATCACTTTCATCATTTAGACCTGTAGGCATCTCATCTTTGAAGAAGAAAGGATCTGAATGGAAGACTTACCTTGAACATGTTATAAATGAGATCGACCAATGCCCAGAACAAGAGGCTGGAGCGGTAGACGGAGTAATCCTTCATTGCTTTATCAGTCAACCTATGGCGTGGGGAGTAAAAATAATTGGGTGAGAACTTTGCGCTTTGAGAGGAACGGGTCACATCGGCATTCTGTGACCGACACCATCTCATCCTACAGGCCGGACACAAGCTGGTGTCTTCCGTGTCTCAGGAGACCTCTTACTTCTTCTCTGGTGGTCAGTTCATTTAAGATTTTATGCCAAGTAGACAGTTTAAATCACTGAAAGCCAGACATTAGGGATCAGGCATGAACTACAGGCTACATACATAGATAAAATAACACCCCCCACCCCGGAATCTCCCGTTCTCAGCCCCAGTAGAGCCGCCTCAAAAGGTCCGGGGCTTAGAAACCCACTTGGGATTTCACACATTCTTCCCTGTAGACAGGAAGGTCTACGCAGGTTCTGATTGGTCGGCGCCGACCAATTAGAATGCTCCAAAACATCCCTGATGGGGAATATTTTGGAGATTCAGCTGCGGGGATTTCTGAGCCCCGGACTACTGAGGCGGCTCTACTGGGGCTCAGAACGGGAGATCGGCGCGCTGCAGGTCAGCGGGACCGGGGAGGGGGGTGGGGTGGGGGGTGAGGAGAGGGTGGGGGTGGGTGAGGAGGGCATCCTGTGTTTATGTAAAGGTGAACTTACCCCAAAAAAAAAAAAACCCACCAAAAACGCACCTCTCCATTGAAACTGCCGCAAAAATGCACCCATGTTGCGTTTTTGATGCAGTTTTTGAGTCACATGACCTATGAAAAAAATGCACTGTAAAAACGCACCAAAAATGCATATGCTTTTTCAGTGGCCATTATCAGCACCTTTATTTCCCCCCCATCGCCAAAAGGCCAATAACAGTATTTTCAGCTGATACTTTTCGGCGGCCGATATATTGGTGCATCAAAGACAAGCTGGGAGGTTAATTGGCTTCTGTCTAAATTGGCCCCAGTATATGCATGTGAGTTAGGGACCTTAGATTGTAAGCTCTTTGAGGGTAGGGACCGATGTGAATGTATAATGTATATGTAAAGCACTGTGTAAATTGACTGCGCTATATAAGTACCTTAAAAAAAATGCATGAATGTGCCAAAAAAAAAAAAAAATTACAAAAAACTTTTAAAAAAATGTTTTAACTCACCTCTAAATGCCTGTTGCTAGGGGGTCCCTCGTAGTCTGCCTCTTTCAGTGCCTGGGCTGGTGACATCACTTCCCCTCGGCGCAGGAAGGGCTCAGCTCTGCTCCCTCTTGTCAATCACCTGGGACACATTACAGGTCCCAGATGAATGAGCGGCCAATCACAGCGCGCAGCGCCGCTCACGCATGTGCAGTGGGTGCCCGGCTGTGAAGCCACAGCCCGGTGCCCACAGTTACAATGCCGGTGCCGCCAAATGGAGGGGGAGACGAGCGGGGCTTCTATCCCCCGCATTGCTGGACCGTGGGACAGGTAAGTGTCCGATTATTAAAAATCAGCAGCTGCAGTATTTGTAGCTGCTGACTTTTAATTAAAAAAAAAAAAAAAAAAAAAGGGAACTCCTCTTTAATAATAACTAAAAATTTATATATATATATATATATATATATATATATATATATATATATATATATATATATATATATATATATATATAATATTTTCAGCTGGGTTACAATTGCGCATTTGCAGAAAGTCAACATTTAAAAAGATGCAAATTTATTCTGCAATCAATCCTCTCACATTCCAGAATGGCGCCTTAATAATCGCAATTACCGTATGAATGTCTTTTCAAAAGTTTTTTTTGGGAACTTCAAATTATGCAAAACTAAGTAGAGAGAAAGTAATTAAAGATTATTAATCATTGTTTAAAAGAGGGAAACAATACAAGGAGGTATCGGGAGCATCTGCCTTTATTACACACCTACAAAGGACAGACAGCCAGACTCGCCCAGCGCTGGAATGTCAGTCGGGTGGGAGGGGCTCTGGGACAGGAAGAACCGCATGTTTTCTTAATGATTTATGCCGCGTCTCCGGTGGGGACAGTTTGCCAAGTCACCAGAAAAAATGACCGGGCAACACGAGAGCCCCGAGGGAGATGCTGCGAAGTCCAGAGACACCTTGTGAAGTCATCGGCAGTCTGAGCATCCGGCCTATGTGAACGCATCGAGGAATCCTCAATGACAAAACAAAAAGGAGCTGCTACAGAATTGCATCCCAAACGGTCCGACACAAACCTGCCTTGTCTTTTTTTTTTTTTTTTTTAGTGTATAAAAAATAAATAAATAAATAAAAAAGCGAAACTGATATTTAGGAGTCTTCTGGCTTCCTCCTCAGGTTAACAAGACATAACCTGAGCAAGTGGTCAAAAGAACCAAATATTTGTTGTGGGGCGATAAAGCTGAACTTTGGATTGGCCGTGTCCCTTCATCTCTGTGGTATAAATGTCTTTTTCCGGGCCGAAGTTTGTATACCGACCTCACCATGACACAAGTGGGCCAACCTAACAGTCACTATGTTGGGGGCTCCTCCTCACTCTCCTTCCCGGAGTTCTCAAAGATCCATGTGCACCGCCATTGACTCGCCACACCTGGGATTCCTTTATCTCCGCACTCAACGTGTGACATTCCTATTATCAACCATCAAGACTTTCTCCACATGTCCATCAACTGGTTGGTTACTGACTCAAAAGTACTGAAGCCACAACAGACATGAAGAGGTCACCAACAGCAGCCTAAATACCTCCCAAAAGAAAGGAAAATTGTATCAAATACTTCCCGTAAATTTTCCTTTCCTGGCGCCAATCCATGGCAGCATTCTACCACATGTATACTGCCACGTTGGTGCCAGGAAACAGGTTCTCACATCTCCAATAGGGAGAAAAAAAGCAAAAACAAATTTAAAGTAGAATTTTACTCTCTCATTCACCATTGACTGTCTAATCCTTATGCTGCCAGCATTAGTAAATAGATAGCAAAGTAGATCATATTTTTACCTGGAGCCCACATTCACATCGGGCTGATTTGGCATACGAATTGACATGCCAAAATCGGCCGCTATTGCTGGCAATAGCACAGTCCGGATCAGAGCGACGCCGCACCGATCCCCAAAAGTAATTCCTGTACTACTTTTGCAGACTTGGGGGCGATTTGAATAGACATCTGTGCATGAACCCGCACACAGATGTCCGACAAATCGCCCCCAAAGTCGGACTGCATTGCCGGTTTGAAATTGGGCGAGTTCAGCGTGAACCTGGGCTTAAATTTTTTTGTTTTTACGTTTTAGTTACTTACTCATTCCCATGTCTAGGCAGATGATGTCATACATCACAAAGTCTTCAAGAGGGAGGGGAGGGAGGAGGGAGGGGGGGGGGGGAAGAGGAGGAGGGAGGGGGGGAGGGAGGAGGAGTTCTCAGCTAAGCATGCCCTCCTGCCTGAGCTAAGGGCAGATCGATTCCAGGAATTGCCATGTGAATCTGCCCTTACTCAAGGTGGCCATAGCCAGAAATGCTAGGGGGGCGTTTTCTAAGTGATATCTCAGCAAAATAAAGCACAGAGACATGAATGGATGGGGGAGTTTTCTGTGCATATTAAAAACGAATCAAACAGCGGTTTTTGGTTTATAGTGCTCAGATACAGCGTAGTGCCGTTTTAACCACTTGCTTGCTGGGCACTTAAACCCCCTTCCTGCCCAGGTCAATTTTCAGCGCTGTCACACTTTGAATGACAACTGCGCGGTCATGTAACGCTGTACACATAGGACATTGTTATCATCACACAAATAGAGCTTTCTTTTGGTGGTATTTATTTATTCACCACTACAAAAAAAAAGCCGAACGTCTGACAGTTTTTTTTGCCACCTGTGGTTTCCTATCGCAGTGACAACAGCTCACCCAACTTCTTGTCCAGGTGACACAGGAAGGGAGGAGAAATCTCCCCAGTAAAGGCCAATTCACAAATCGCATAGCAGATGGAGAACGATTCAGCCGCTCTGCGTTGCCATCTGGCTAGGGTACACGATTCAGTGCACCGCATCGCCTTTTTTTTGTTTGTTTTGTATTTTTACAAGCTTTATTTGAAGTGTACAAAACGTAATACTTCATTCACTGCAATGAGGGGTGCGCTGCCTGACAGTACGGCTGGTTGCTGCGATAAAATACAGCATGTCTGCATTTTAGCGTAGCACTAGGCTGCGTTGCAGTGAATAATGGGACACATAGGAAACAATTGTTGTCCCTGCGGTGACAGATGTTTTACCATGCAGTCACCACACAGTATGAATTGGCCCCTCAGATCACCCCCATAATTTCCACTTCTAATATCTACAGCAGCAGAGACCGATTCAAACAAGTGCAGAAAGCCCTCAGGAACCCTTCCATGTTGTGTACCTGTTTGCTCCACCCGGGGGCACGGCTCTCGCATGACTGACCACCAGCAGCCGCCGCAGCACATCGATGCGGATGGTCTTCCACTTCTCAGTCGGTAGGAGATGTAACGCCATCACAGTGAAATAATGGGGCCCATCCACCTCGAAGGCACTTTCCACCCACTTCTCTTTAGGTTGTTCTAGAAAACTCTGAACATTCTTCTCCTCTCTGGATATGGCGCGGGTTCTGGAAGGAGGACACAGCAAAAGCCCAGAGCAGTTAACATTTAAAAAAAAAAGAAGCAAACCACGGCAGCAGCTTCCAGCCACTTCCCTGCTCTCCACATTCGTGAGGGAGCCCCAAGTCAGGACTTTAAGGAGCTTCTCACTGGCTCTCTGATTGGCCAATTACCAAGCACTGTCCTCTGTTAAGAAGGGGAGTAAATGACATGCTCCCCAAATCTGTATGCACCCGGTACACCCCTTAAAGCAGGGGTGTCCAATCTTTTTTCCAAGAGGGCCAGATTTGATGAATAGAACATGCTTGAGGGCCGACCATTTTGCCTGACATTCTTAAACCATTAAAATTTGGTCTAAGTGTGTCCATCCGAGCACTAATACACGGCCCAACAAGAATTCTCTTGCCTTTGTGCTGTGTGTGGTGAATAGATGAGCTTGGGCGTGTTATTTGGATATACCGGATTTAATCTGCTTATAACATGCACCTTCACTTTAAAAATGAAGTTTCAGGAAAAAAAATCTTAAATTTTAAATAAAGAACTGTGAAGCAAAATAAGGGTCAGTGCCCATCAATGCAGCCTAATCAGTGCCCATCTGCGGCCCCCACTCCATTGCCATGAATGTGGCCCCCACTGTATTGACATGAATGCAGCCCCCACCGTATTGACATGAATGCAGCCCCCACCGTATTGACATGAATGCAGCCCCCACCACATTAACATGAATGCAGCCCCCACCACATTAACATGAATGCAGCCCCCACCGTATTGACATGAATGCAGCCCCCACCGTATTGACATGAATGCAGCCCCCACCGTATTGACATGAATGCAGCCCCCACCACATTCACATGAATGCAGCCCCCACCACATTCACATGAATGCAGCCCCCACCGTATTGACATGAATGCAGCCCCCACCGTATTGACATGAATGCAGCCCCCACCGTATTGACATGAATGCAGCCCCCACCGTATTGACATGAATGCAGCCCCCACCGTATTGACATGAATGCAGCCCCCACCACATTGACATGAATGCAGCCCCCACCGTATTGACATGAATGCAGCCCCCACCGTATTGACATGAATGCAGCCCCCACCGTATTGACATGAATGCAGCCCCCACCGTATTGACATGAATGCAGCCCCCACCGTATTGACATGAATGCAGCCCCCACCACATTCACATGAATGCAGCCCCCACCGTATTGACATGAATGCAGCCCCCACCGTATTGACATGAATGCAGCCCCCACCACATTCACATGAATGCAGCCCCCACCGTATTGACATGAATGCAGCCCCCACCGTATTGACATGAATGCAGCCCCCACCGTATTGACATGAATGCAGCCCCCACCGTATTGACATGAATGCAGCCCCCACCGTATTGACATGAATGCAGCCCCCACCGTATTGACATGAATGCAGCCCCCACCACATTGACATGAATGCAGCCCCCACCACATTGACATAAATACGGCAGCCCCCACCACATTGACATGAATGCAGACTCACCATTGCTGTCAGTGCAGCCTGATTCATGTCCATCTGCAGCCTTGGAGGAGACAGGGAGGGGGCGGGACGAGCGCCAACAGATATACAGGAGAAATTCCTGTTTACACGGCGGCCTCTTTAATTGAAAGTCCCGCCTCCTATGATGGACAAAACAATTGTCCAATGGCAGCGCAGGAGACGGGACTTCCTTTTACACAGGACGCCGTGTAAACAGGAAATTCTCCTGTATCCTGTACGGCGCTTGTCCCGCCCCCTCCAAGGCAGCCAGCATATCTATCTTTTATGGCCCCCGGCGCTCGGGGATTCGTTGGGGGCCACAAAAGATATATATGTCAAAATTACCAGGCGGGCCGTCCGAAACCGGACCGCGGGCCGCGATTGGCCCGCGGGCCGGACTTTGGACATGCCTGCCTTAAAGTGTTACTAAACCCAGGAGCCTGCACTCATTATATCTGGTCTCCCCAGGAGCCTGCACTCACTATATCTGCTCTCCCCAGGAGCCTGCACTCACTATATCTGCTCTCCCCAGGAGCCTGCACTCACTATATCTGCTCTCCCCAGGAGCCTGCACTCACTATATCTGGTCTCCTCAGGAGCCTGCATTCACTATATCTGGTCTCCCCAGGAGCCTGCACTCACTATATCTGATCTCCACAGGAGACTGGGCAGTTCCCACAGGCCCTGTGCCCCCCCCCCCCCCCCCCCCCCAAAAAAAAAAAAAAAAAAAAAAAAAAAAAAAAAAAAAGAAGAACGGGAGGATCAGAGAAGCTGGGATCAATCAGCCTTTTTACACAATGCAGAGGATTAACCCCTACCCCTTAGGTGCCACAGTGATAACAAGCATGCTTTACTGCATATACATACAGATTTTACTATTGTGGGTTTAGTAACATTTCCCCCTTTGTTAGAACCTAACATTTGTTAGACTGCGGGATACATACGTGTTGAGGACATATAGCACGGTGTGGATGATGTACGGGATAAGGTGTATGTTGCTCTCCCGCCCTCCTCCTCCAGTGTCTGCACTGAACGATTGCTCCATAGCGAAACGCAGGAATAGCAGCTTAAGGTCGTGGATGTTGAGTTGGTAGGTAGGTTCCCGTTGGCCGGTACACTCCTGCAGGTAGGTGTTGTGCCTACAGAAATCATCCACATACTTTAGCACACAAAACGCCCACTAATATGACCAGTACATGACAAGACGACGAAAACGCACACAGCCTACCTGGCCAAGCAGGTCGCAAACGCAGACTCTGGAACATGCGGCCCCCACACAGGAAGCAGGCCGTTACACTTCGTGTTGGCGTTTTGTAGAGCCGCACTCTCCCATTCTTCCCGTCCACGGGCTAACCTGTGTGCAAAAAAAAAAAAAAAGTGAACAATCAGCTATAAAATATGAAAAGCGTAATCCCCAAAACTGACCAATTCACCCCCAACAGTCACCCGGCCTTAGGAGACGACCCCCACAATGAAATATTATTTACCAAAACGACATGGTGCAAAATCCGGTGCAGCTCCGCAGAGCGACAATCAGCTTCCAGGTTTTATTGTCGAAACTTCACAGAACAATCTGGAGGTAGAAGCGGATTGGCCGCCATGTACAGCTGCACCAGATTCTAAGTGCTAAAGTTTTAGTAAATCTCCCTCTTTTTTTCCCTCAAAATATGCAACATTTTTGTTAAAAAGGTCAAGACACTTAACAGAACAAGCTTAAAAATGGTGGAGAAAACGCTGGACTTTTTTTTTTTTTTGGTACCCTGCATCGCGTACTAGCACATTAAAACGAAGCCCTTCCAGCGCTGAGATGTCAGAGGTGCAGGCTCTCCCATCTTCCTTCCATGTTTGCGGACTCCGGCTGTGTGACCGGCCAGGGCCGCGATGACTTCACCCCCACGCATGCACGCAGGAGCTGCAGTTTACGGCCCAGGTGGCCGATCCTTCAGAGTGCATGCGCCAGTGATGTCACTGGCTGCATGTACAGTAAATATCTCCTAAACAGTGCAGGTTTAGGAGACATTTACATTACCTATAGGTAAGCTTTATTATAGGCTTACCTAGAAGTCAGAGATGAGAGTTTACTCCCACTTTAAAGCGATTGTAAAGGCTCGAGGTTTTCTACCTTCATACATTCTAAACATAAAGGATAAAAAACCTTCTGTCTGCAGCGAAACCCCCCCCAATAACTTACCTGAGCCCCATATTGATCCAGCTTCGGCGCTCTCCCAGGTCTTTCCCTTATTGTCTAAGCCTTTAGCACCCGCTACCGTCAATCATGGTCAGCGAGCCAATGAGGATGGAGCGGGGGCGGGGCTGAGATACTCCTGGTGTGTGAATGGACACACAGAGCAGCAGCTCAGGAGAGAGCCCGCTCGGGTGTCCCCCACAGCAAACTGCTTGCTAAAACGCCTGAAAACCGCCTCAGTGTGAACGTGGCCTAAAGCACATGGTGTGAACGTCTTAGAGAAGTTTATTGTTCAGGTACACTGATGGTGTGAACGAGAAGGAATATGTGCATAAAAAATGATGGCAAAAAAAACAAAACCCCCCCCCCCCCAAAAAAAAACAAACCCACCCCCCCCCCCGCAGATTTCACTTGAATAGAGTGGCCCATTCCCCACTCTAACATGAAAGGGTTAAATAGGATTACCTGACAGCGGCAAGATGGCAGTCATAGTGCACAATGTTGAAGTGAGACACCGTGCTGTAGCCCTGCTGCTTTCGCGGTTTGTTCTCGGCCTCCTCCAGGGAGACGCGCTTCGTGAAAGTGTAGATGCCGAGCACTTTGGTAGGCTGGAAAATACAGAAAAAAAAAAAAAAGAAAAAAAAAGGGATGAAGATTCCCACAATAAAAATACCTGTTTGGATAGACCTGTACCCCCCACCCGTCCATAGTACAGCCCTGTACCTGGAACTTGTAGCCCTCTCTGCAGATACAGCAGGTCAGCCCCGGTTCCTCGATCAGTTCCTCCATCTGCTTCAACAGGGCCGTCTTTGTGACCACCTGACCCTTCTCATTGGTCTGCAAGATATGGAGGATACAACATCAGAACAGACATCAAGAAGCCCAACCCAGCACAGAACAAAAATACTAGACAGGATTTCCAGATATCTACTTTTACATTTAGGTTGTTCATTCTAATTAACTTGACCTTCGGAAATTTTACCCCCTCTTTCATAAGCAGGCCATTTTTTTGCGATACGGCACGGCGTTACTTTAACAATTGTGCGGTTGTGCGACCCTGTACTCAAATACAATTCATATAATCTTTTTCCCACAAATAGAGCTTTTTGGTAGTATTTGATCGCCTCTGCGTTTTTTTTGTGTGCTATAAACAAAACAAAAAAATTTTTTTTTTACTTTTTGCTATAAAACATATCCAATAACAAAAAAAAAAAAAAAAAAAAAATTAAAAAAAAATCAAATTTTTTCACAAAATTTTGGCCAATATGTATTCTGCTAGGGTTTTGGTAAAAAATAAAAAAAATTAATAGAAAGTGTATATTGATTGGTTTATGTAAATGTTACAAACTATGGGATAGCTTTATGGAATTTTTTTTTTTTATACTAGTAATAGCGACAATCAGCGACTTATAGCGGGACTGCGATATTGCGGTGGACAATCAGACACTGACAATTGACAGTTTTGGGAAACAGTGCTAAAAATATACACTGTCACTGTACTGACACTGGCTGGGAAGGGTTATACATCCAGGGCAAACAAAGGGTTAAATGTGTGCCTAGCCAGTGTTTGTGCATACTGTGTGTGCTTGCTTTCACTAGGGGAAAAGATTGATTCTAGTCCCTGCTTTGCAGACACACAGGATCGATCCCTTACCCCATGTCAGAACAGAGCTATGCCTTGGTTTACATAGCTCAGTTCTGTGTTTTACCGACGTTCGCAGTTGCCGGAAGACAGAGTGCCTGGCATCCGAAGATCGGTTTTTGCTGTGAATTATCACAGCAGAAGCGACGCGCCCCCTGGAGGCGGAAGTGCAGGATTCTATATCATGAAAAGTGCTATAGGGCGGTCTGAAAAAAAAAAAAATTAAAAAAAAAAAAAAAAAATCAGATTTTGTTGAATTCTCTCCTTAGGTCACCCACCGTCATTCCAAGAGTCCCCAACGCTTTCTGCCTCATTGCCATGGCCATGCGTTTCTTCTCGGCGCGAGTCTCTTTCCGCGCAGCGTCAATCTTCTTATTGACATCTGGGTTTTCTCGAAGCGCCTCCAGCAAGTTCTCAGCCAGGGTCCCAATCCCTTCGTCGCTGGACACTTGCTCCAGCTTGTGGAGGTTGGTGATGGAATCCGTGCCAATAAGAGCCTGTGAAGCAACACAATAGATGAAAACGACGGCAACATACGCCGGGTAAAGCTGGAGTCTGGTTATGCTCCCTGTGGACATAAATAACGAGCCAATACTGGTATGTGAGATCACACTGGTGGAAGAGACCGGAGGTCACTTGGCCATGCAGGAAACGTACCTGTGTGGGAGGGTGCTGGGTGGCCAATCCTCGGAGTAGCCGCAAAATAAAGGGAAGAGCCGGACGAGAGAGGAATTTCTTCCAAATATCGGCATCCAGACTGCAAGGAAAGGGATACTCATGAATTGACTGCGCATTGTCAGGGCTCAGCAGCCATGATAAACTGTGGTCAGTGCTCCAACCCTCAGCCTGATTTCTGCTCTGTGGGAAAATGTGGATCATAAATTGACTGCTTTGGGGCATTAATGCAAGCAGCACATTAACGCCGGGGCGTGCGCATATATTTGGCAGCGCGTTCATGGGCTTTAACCCCTTTCCCGCCAACCGTACGCAGTTGTGTGGCCCTGGCTTTCGGGGGTTATACCGGGATGATGCCCGCAGCTGCAGGCATCAACCCGGTACCGTTTTTTTTTTTTTTTTTTTTTTAGAGCCAGCGATCGGCTTTCCATGGATAACAACCAATGCGGCTAAAAGCAGCTCGGCTGTTATACCGCAGGAGCGGGAGGCCCCCCCCCGCTCGTGCCGCTCTCAATGGGCCTCCCGATCAACAATCCGCCGCCTCCGGCGGCCAGCCACAGACTGACACAAAGCCGGAAACGGCCTTGTTCCAGCCTCCTGAATTTAAACACGGAAGCGACGTCATGATGTCACTTCCCATTTACTCGGCTGCCAATGACGCCGGTTTTAAAAAAATATACAGTATTCAGAATCGCCAATCTGAATACTTTGAAGTGCAAAGGAGGGATCGGGGATCTTTTAGAGTACCTGTCACCACCTATTACTGTCACTGTTTACATTCCTTGTGACAGCAATAAAAAAGTGATCAATTTTTTTTTTTTTTAAACACAATTTATTAATATAAAAATAAATTTAAACATTTTTTTTTTTTTTTAAAGCGCCCCGGTGAGCTCGCGCAGCAAAGAAAACGCATACGGAAGTGGCATAATATCAACTTTCACATTATACAACAAAAATTGGGCTAACTCTACTGTTTGTTTTTTTTTAAATTCATGAAAGTGTCCCTTTTCCCAAAAAGGTTGCGTTTAAAACACAGCTGCATAAATACTGTGTGACATAAAATATTGCAACAATCGCCATTTTATTCTCTAGATTCTCTGCTAAAAAATATATATATAAAATGTTTGGGAGTTCTAAGTAATTTTCTAGCAAAAAATACGGATGTTAACTTGTAAACACCAAATGTCAAAAGTAGGCTTAGTCACGAAAGGGTTAAACACTGTGCCACCATATAAAATAGTATTGATTGCCGTGTTGTTCTGGGAGCGTGCGTCCGTTGTATGCCCCCCCCCCAGGACTGATCCTACACTGTCACCTTCTGGTCACCTAGCAATGATCAGGAGCCAGAAAAACTGGCTTCTGATCATGTGACCAATCACATGACCGGAAAGCCCATGTAAAACACTTGAATTAGGGCTGGCTTCCTTTGGTGGGAAGGGGTTAAAGACAAAATGGATTGTAAAAAAAAAAAACACTGTCAGGCGCTCCAATTAAGGTCTTGCATCATTTAGAATTTTTTGGCCTTTGTACAGACCGCCTGCAGGTTTTGACTCACTTCTGGGCGCTGGGGATGTGCTTCTTCATGTAGTCCAGGGCGTTCTGTGTGATGCCCTTCTGCAGGATGAGGTCTTTCAGCTGATGCCCATTACTGTTGTTCTTGATGCCGGCTGCGATTTTACAGAAACAGTCCAGGAAGACTTTGTCATCACCGCAGTGTTCATCATCATACCTAGGACAGAAGACAGGAGTGACGCTTAGCCCCCCTGTTCACACTGCTGCGTCTTGTCATGCACTACTTGTTACCGATTTCATTGCCACTTGGATAGACTTCTGTTAAATGAAGTTGTAAGCCACAATGAAGTTGGCAGTGCAAAAATCGCACTGATGTGCGGCTTTGAAATCGGGCTGAAGTAGTGCGATTTCAAAAGGGCTTACCCATACAATGTAATGAAGCCTAGTCACATGACCACCAATAAAAAATAAAAATTAAATGTCTCCAGTTTTTGTTTTTGTGTTACTTTTGTGTAGGAGTGCCACCTACTTCTCAAAGGTGCAGAACGGCGTGAATCGCTCCACCAGGATCTGCATCTTCTCTATCTCACCGAAGGACAAGTAGGGGATGATTCGCAGGAGACCCTGCAGCACACTGGGGTTTGATCGAACGAACGTGCTGTTAATCTGATCCAAAAGCATCACCAGCTGATCCTTGTCTCCAGTGAGCAACAAATTACCCTGAATAAGACAAAGCATTGGATTGGGCTGTGTATCGCATTCAAAAAAGCATAAAACATACAACAGAATAATATGTACTGAGGGGACAAACGGCACAGGTGGACATCGCCTCCTAGGGGCTATAACAGGATTTACACAAAGCTCACAAATTGAATAAAAATAAAACAATGTAATTGGTTAAAGCCTTGGTTCACACCAGTGCGGCTTTGAAATCGTGCTACTTCTGCACCATTTCACAACTTCCGATCAGTGCGATTTCATTTAACAGAAGTTAATGCAAGTCGCAATGAAACTGCAGAAAAGTAGCGCAGGAGCCTTTTTCAAAGCCGCTGCGACTTGAGTTACGATTTGAACGGTTCCTTTGCCGCAAATAGGTGTGCAAATTGTAATGCAATTTTGAACTGTGAAATCGCATTGTGTGAACCAGGGCTTATTCAAAACGAATTATAAGTTTACCATATTGATAAGTGTGCGGCCACTGTGAGACTTACCATATCTATGCTGTCTTTACATGCCTTGAGCGTAAACATTTTTTAAGGATACCTCTGGTTGAATTGTAGTGCATTTATAAGTTTTTCTTTTTTTCTCTGCAGTTTTTATTTTGAAAATGCAAGTGAATTCTTTAATTTTTTTGAGAGAAGCTTTTAGGGGTTTAGGAAAGATTGCAACCATATGGTTGGGATCCACCCATATTTCTGGACTGTCACTCGGTTCAGCCTCTTAGCGAGCCGCTGAAAGCCTGAGCCGGCCGCTCCTGCCCCCTCCACAGCTCAGTGCCCCAGTGAGTGCGGGGGGGGAGTGCAGAGAGCCGGTAACAGTAACCGACTCTCCGCTCAGGGAGCCCTGAGAACCGAGCGATCGGTGGAGTTTGATCTCTCGATTCTCAGTGTTAGAGCTGGGTGTGTGTGTGTGTGTGTGTGTGTGTGTGTGTGTGTGTGTGTGTGTGTGTGGACGACAAATGCTGCATCCACCTAGGTAAGTATGATTCTTAACTACTTCAATTCCGGGCCCTTACACCCCCTTCCTGCCCAGGCCAATCTTCAGCTTTCATCGCTGTTTAAATTAAAATTGCGCGGTCATGCTACACTGTACCCAAACAGAATTTTTATCATTTTGTTCCCACAAATGAAATTTTCTTTTGGTGGTATTTGACCACCTCTGCAATTTTTTTTTTTTTTTTTTATTTAGCGAAAAATAAAAAGACCTAAAATTTTGAAAAAAAAAAAAAAGTTTCTATTCTGCTATGAAATTTTGTAAATAGGTTAGTTTTCTCCTTCGCTGATGAGCACTGATAAGGCGGCACCGAGGTGGCACTGACAGGCACCGACGATGGGCGGCACTGATGGCACTCATGGGTGACAGTGATGGGCACCGATAGGCAACACTGATGGGTACTTATGGGCAGCATTGATAGGCAGCACCGGCAGGCATTAGGGATGGGCACTGATTGGCAGCTGCCTGGTGGTCTAGGGTGGCATACCTGGTGGTCCAGTGTGGTGCCAATCCCTGGTGGTCCTGGGTGAGCACCCAAGGGAGGGCTGCGCTGATAAACCATTAGCACAGACCCCCGTCAGGAGAGCAGTCGATCGGCTTTTCCTAACTCACGTCTGACAGATGCGAGTAGAGGAGAGCCAATCAATGGCTTCCTGTTTACATCGTGATCAGACCACTGATCGCCGCGATGCGCGCCCCTACAGGCAAGCGAGAGCGGTCATTCTGGAGGGCCGTCATATGACGTCCAGCCAGAACGAGAGCCGCGCCGCCCAGCCGTCATTTGATGGCTGGCAGGCGGGTAGTGGTTCAATAAACACAAATCTCATAGTTCTCTTTTAAGCTTCATAAATGGAAAGAAATCTTAATGAGTTTATTTTTTGAGCTGTCTAAACATCTTTTTCGTCATCAGGACTATAAGGCAGGTTTTTTTCAATATGGAAATGTTGGAGTCACAGGACTGTGGTCTCACCTTGTCTTCACTTAGTGGCTCAGCGTTGGACTCATCCAGTATGATCTCCATTATACTCAAGACTTGTTCAGCCACGGCAGCTCCTCCGCTGTCCTTACTCTCCTGCTCCGCCACCAAGGCCTGGAGAAGAGAGAGAAAAAGGCTCAGCCCACAGAAGTCAACAATTACAGATAACAAATACCAATCACAACGCTGGAAGAACCTTACCAGATTGAGAGTTCCTAACATGACATTCAAGGTGTTCATCTCCAGCTTCACCAGCTGCTGCCGGTTCACTTTAACCTTCACACAGTAACTGAAGAGTTTGAGAAGAACCTGGAAAAAAACACAACAGATGTCAGTGACCAGACACAACCACAAGGAGGAGCTGTACAGAAAGAGAACCTGTCTGAGGCCTTCAAAAGCTACCAGCATGCAGCGCTCTTTACATATAAATCAGACTCACGGTCAGAAGGTGACGGCCCTGTTTAAAGTCCTTGATGCCAGCCAGGCGGTTTAGCATGCACTCCAGTCCTCCACACTGCGCCATCACTCCAGCCATTTTGTACACTTCCTCTTCATCTTCCTCCTCGTCTGCTGGCAGGATATTGAAATGCTTTGTAAAATCACATTTACTGCACGCAGACAAAGCAGAGCTAATAAAGCAGGCCTAGACCAGCAATGGTTTATTTCCACTTTCTTGCAGCTAGTGACTGAAAAGCACCACCAAGACCCCTCCATATACCAACCTTGAGGCATGGTTCACACCTATGCATTTTTTAGTGTGTTTTCAGTTTTGCAGAAACACACTACAGTCCATTTAACATGGTTTCCTATGGATGTAGTGCATTTTATGGAAAGTGCCAGGGACTTTTCTCTGGTTTTTGGTTCCATAAACTTTAATGGATCAAAAAGTGTATTGAAAAACTCAAAACGCACCTGGAATATAGAAGCTGCAACCTGAATTAGGTGTGAACCAGGCCTAACTGCTAGTATTTGGCTCCATTCAATCACCAGCAGATGGCTGCTTTCCTGAAGCTCCAGGGCGTTAGCTGTGGTCAGGGACGCAGATACAGTAAGGTAGCAGCAAGGATTGGCTACCTTATGAAGATCTCATCCCCAGCTGACCCCAGGGAGAAATCAGGGAAGCAGCAGGTCCCTGGACGAAGCCTTATCCTGCCACCTGGTATTTGGTATCTTAGGAGCACTTCTGGGTAAATAACAGCTAAAAGGAATGGCTTCTGACGTTGGTTTAGAAGAGCTAAAAGTTGAATTCCAAGAATTCAGAAACTTTGCAAAAACTGCAGGCACACTATGAGTTAAAGTGTTTGTTATGGCACTTATATAAGACTATGCCAGCTAAGCCATCCAACAGAGCTGTAAAGCGGCGGCAAGTCACGTGGCCACCCTGAAGACAGCTGAAATTCATTATTTAGAACTCGTTTTTAAAAATTTACAGTGTGCTATGCCAGCCTTTTTTTTTTTTAGAGGGGCCAGGCTGGAGACAGACAGAGAGGGAGATGACAGGCAGCAAGGGAAGGGGGGGGGGGGGGGGAGCAGGGCAGCGTATGACGGAGGGAGGCACTTTGACCACAGTGATCAGGTGGAGCAGCCCTGGTTATCGTGGTCTGTTTAAAGAGGACATACAGGAAGTAGCAGATTCAGTTTTTTTTTTTTTTTTTTTACATTTTTAGAGGGGGGCATATTACACAGCACAAGCACTGTGCTGTGTAATCTGCTTTAAGGGACCAGGATCTATTTATTTTTTTTGGGGGGGTTAACAAATACTTTAAGTCCAATTAGGTGCATGACACCTTTGGGACTTCTTACCTATATGTAACAGGTTTATTGCACTCCTGGAGGACACACTCCGGCTGGGAGAGGAGAGAAGCTATGCGCGCCCCACCCCTCTGCTGCCCATTCACAGAAGCTTTTGTATTTTTGTGAATGAGTTCTCATACTACAAAGGCTTCTCTGAAAGGGCAGGAGGGAAGGGGTGGGCACAGCAGTTCCAGCAACTCTGCTCTTGGAGCTGCTGAGATCACATCAAGCAGCATCAGAGCTCAGGAAGTTATCTTCCTGGAGAACAATAAACCGGCCGGATATAAATTAATAGAGACGTCTACAAAGCAGCAGGTACCTCGTTGGACTTAACTCATGATATGCCTGCAGTTTTTACAAAGTAGCTAAATTCCTGGAGTTCAGCTTTAAAGCCTAAATGCAGCTAGATACAACTGCATAATGAATAGTCCTGCAGCAGGATTGAGAAAAAAGCAACTTTTGCTGCAATACTCAACCTGCATACTTCAACACTCTCTGATCCAGCACAAGTCTACCTCCTGTGAGCCCAGGCAGTCATGTACCCTTCCCCTTGGGGGTATGTCTTCATGCCACCTTTGGCTCACAGGAAAGGAATGCAGAGAGCAGTGCCATGTAAGAAAGGAGCTGTTCTCTGCAACATTCAGGACCCACCCCAGAGAAAGGGCATTTAGGTGACATGACCAAAGCAAACGCTCAAATAAAAAAAAAAAAAAAAAAAAAAAAAAAAGGTGTTGGCAGGAAGAAAATGGGGCATAAAACATTTCCGGTGCCAGCATTCTATACACCAGGATCCCTTGTGTTCTGTTATACCTGTAGTGGAGTCAAGAGACTCAATGAACTCCTCTGTGGCATCACCCAGAAGTCCTCTCATTCGATAGATTATTCTCATAGGTTCCCCCTGATGGAGAAGACAACAGGTCAGAGGAACAAAGCATCACTCACACAGGTCACAATACATTCAGTTGTAATGAGAAGAAGTAAATTCAGGACAATGACTTGTACCTCATTAGTTGGGCACCAAACCTTCTTGTACACCTCGGCTACAGGGAGATCCAGACTGATAATCTTGTTATTCACCAGCAACTGCAATAGAGAGATGCAAAGTGCAGTTCACCTCCATTTTACAGCACAAGGTCTATTTTAGAAGACATTTCTAGGAAATATATTAGGCTTTGTAAAAATAAATCCAATACCATTTACAATGACTAATTTATAGCACCTCATATTCAATAGTATTGCCAACACAGCACAAGTCTTCGCTATATGGGAAGGTAGCCTCTGCTAGGATTCCACACTCACCTCCATCCCACTGTCATCTTCCAATAGGGCCACAAGGTCACAGTCCTGGCAAATCTTATTCTTGATGTCCCTCATTAGAGGTCCAATGCCCGGCTCATTGCTGCTGTAGGGATTTCCTGGCATTCGGCCCTGCAGGAAGTCTTCCTGCTGGGGATCTTTCTCCAGGGTCACAAAGAACTCGGTAACTTCGTTCTCCTCCTGAAATTAGAACACAACACGTGGCAACATTACACCATTGATGTATGATGGAGCCCCAAACATGCCCCCAGCCCACTGCATTACAATGTTGTAAAGCCCAGCAGAAGTGAACCAGGATTGCACCAACACTCACCGGGTAAATGATGCTGCACAGCCTTTCAAATATAAAAACGGGAGTCCTGTAATCGTCAAGGCTGTATCGTTTGGCGGTCTCAATACAAACAGCCATGAAAGCCTTGGTTTCAGATTCGGTACCTGCAGAGAAGACAATATGGAACAATACCTCCATCAAACACCAGATAAAATCAACCACACTGCAATGATCTACAAAGAAATATAGAACTCCAAGTCGCGCTACTTTGGAGTGCAACTTCGACACAACTTTGGATAGGTGCGACTTGAGGGTGACTTTGGATTTCACTAATGATAATGGACAACTGTCACATGTATAACATTTAGGGTTTTAACGTGACAACTTTCCATTTGTCACTGGTCCTCTACCCGGACCCTCTTGAGGTCCAATCTTTACCTGCTTGGAGGACCTGTCTGAGTTCTAGATATTTGGTTGCCATAACTGGATCCATACTTGCTGATCGATTCAACGTCTGCTTCCAGAGTGATCTCTCTACAGGCTCCGTCTACCTCTGAGTTGGTACTACCGATGAGCATCTGGCTTTTGGCCAACATAAGCCGATTGACCCACTGTCGTATGACAGGTGGGTCCACCTTATCTGGTAAGAAGTATTTATCTACAACCTTCCATTAGATGAACGTCCATCCCGTTTTGGATGTGCCACACATCTTCTTGTCTACATCATCCCTTCATTTGTCACTGAGGACTTTATTACAGCCATCTGATTGGATACAATTTCTATGAAGTTCATTCATACTTCTTTTTTTTTTTCAGTGTTTGGACTCTATCATGTTATAGTCACTATACACTATTATTGTTTTGCATTGTTTTTCATATCCTCACGAGGTTTTGAATATTATTACTTTGTGTCATAGCACTTACCATTTGTTTTGACATACCTTGGCCCACCACATCTATGGTGTTCCATTTTGGTATGTTTAGCGCTATACTTTTTTTTATATAATGATCTACAAAGGCTGACACCATGCAGAGAATGGACGGAATATCACCTGTTGTCATGTCTTCCAGCATCTCCAGCAACATATCCTGCGTCTCATCGATAAGTTTGGTCCTCTGCACCACCAGTTTCCTCAGACACAGGTAGCCGTTCAGAACCGTTCCCACCAGGCGACTCTTGAAATGACGCTTAATGGACTCAACTTCCACAAACGAGGATAAAAGGCCTGAAAACAGAAGAGAGTATTTATTTGTTGAGGGAATAGCACATGACTGAGCAAAGGTATCAATTATGGGGCTCCCACTGTGACACCTCAAGAAAAAGGGTGTTTTGGTGGGAAGGAGGCACTTCCCAGTTAAATGTCAGTAGTAAAGAGATCCAAAAGGAGAAGATAGGAGAGATCTGTAGATTTTAAAGTGGTACCATACATAAACGGTCTTACCTGTGAGGCTTTTCAAGGCGTAGCCCTGCTGCAAGTCTGTACTGAGAGTTGCCTCCTCCAGCGCTAACAATCGTGCGATTTCCTGTAAGTAAACAAAGAACACCGGTATTACTTATTCATACCTGTAATCTGGCTCTGTACTTAAGTGGTTCTAAAGGTTAAAGATTTTCTGGGTGCTACCCCCCCATCTCTAGCCAGTGAAGTGCATGACAGCAGTGGCTCTCAAACAGCAGCAGGAGCCTCTCCCCCCTCCTTCTCGGCAATCATCTGGGTCACGTCACAGGTCCCAGATGATTTCCCGGCCAGTCACAGCACGGCTCATGCAGTGCGTGCCTGGCTGTGAAACCACAGCCGGGCGCCCACAGTGACAATGCCGGCTCCGCAGAGAGAAGGGGGAGCTGAGTGGGGCTTCCCCCACATCGCTGGACCCTGGGACAGGTAAGTGTTTAATTAGTAAAAGTCAGCAGTTGCAATATTTGTAGCTGCTGACATAATTTTATTTATTCATTTATTTTTTTTTAAGCGGAACTCCGCTTTAATGCAAATAATGCAATAAGGTAAAAACCTTCTGCCTTAAGAGCCCTTGCACACTGGGGCGGGGGCGGCGTCGGCGGTAAAACGCCGCTATTAATAGCGGCATTTTACCGTCGGTATGCGGCCGCTAGCGGGGCGGTTTTACCCCCCGCTAGCGGCCGAGAAAGGGTTAAAAACCACCGCAAAGCGCCTCTGCAGAGGCGCATTGCCGGCGGTATAGCCGCGCCGTCCCATTGATTTCAATGGGCAGGAGCGGTAAAGGAGCGGTATACACAACGCTCCTTCACCGCTCCGAAGATGCTGCTAGCAGGACTTTTATTACCGTCCTGCCAGCGCATCGCTCCAGTGTGCAAGCCCTCGGGGCTTTCACACAGGAATACATGCAGCGGCACTTTCGGGGCGGTTTGCAGGGGCTATTATTAGCGTAATAGCGCCTGCAAACCGCCCTAGTGTGCAAGGGCTCTTAGAAGCACTTTCAGCTTTAAAATAAACCTCCAGACTATTTACTGCCCAAATGCCATTACCTTGGTGATAAGATTTCCGACATAAGGCAGGACGCCCCGGGCAGCGAGATACACCTTCCAATGAGCCGGCTTGATGAGTTTCTGATACAAGGCCAGATACTCCGCTGCGCATTCGCCAGCCACACTCAGCTCGTCCAAATAGCTAAACGACAGAAAAAGAGAACCATAACTTAGCTTGTCTATAGGCACAAAGGACAAAAATGACAAATTTCAGGAGCTGTTGAGGAGTGAAGATGAAAACGCATCGCCTGTAGCACCCCATTTCTTTTCTTGCTCTAACCTGAACTAGAAAAAGGGGAATTGAGCCAGTCACAACAGGCAGACTATCAGACACCTAAATAAAAGCGGTCCTCACTTCTTCAGCTTAAATACACACTAAAAGGTTTACATGATAAACTTGTCACCGGTCTGTAAATAAGTAATCTCTATAAACACATCTTAAATAGGGATTGGAGAAATCCATACACAGTGCATGTGCCTTTGTCCTTTGTAGAATGCCAGTAATAAAATGGAGGAAAGAATTTTATATTCGGCACAGTATAGATGCCAACTACCCCAGATTTGTTGACATAGTACTGCCGATGTGTCCCAAGTCATGTCTGGGGATCACAGCGTCAACCTTATTTGGATTACTGCACATGCTTAACTTAAAAGGCATTTAATTTGCAGGAATCAGGGCCACGAGTGGGTCCTACCCACATATTTAGAGGCGGAGTCTGGGTGGGAGCAAAATATAAACTGAATGCGATTTGAGCATGTCCACCTGGAAAGTGTGCAGACAAATGGGAGGACCATGGGCAGGTTTAGCAGTGTCCCGGTACTTGGGACCATGATGTTGCCCAGTATGTAAAAGGAAGGGGTTCTTAATGGTAAGAGTCCACAGTTTGTATTTCTAAATTATATGTAAATACTGTATACTCATCTAGAAAAATAACCACAATGGCCTTTGTGAGTGAAGTAGGAATTTCAAACTAGTGTGGCAAAACGGAGTAGAGTTTAAGGGAGGACAGGTGTGAATGGGGGGAGGGGGGGGGGGGGGGTGACAGGTGTGAATGGGGGGAGGGGGTGACAGGTGTGAATGGGGGGAGGGGGTGACAGGTGTGAATGGGGGGAGGGGGTGACAGGTGTGAATGGGGGGAGGGGGTGACAGGTGTGAATGGGGGGGATGGGGTGACAGGTGTGAATGGGGGGGATGGGGTGACAGGTGTGAATGGGGGGGATGGGGTGACAGGTGTGAATGGGGGGAGGGGGGGGGGTGACAGGTGTGAATGGGGGGAGGGGGGGGGGTGACAGGTGTGAATGGGGGGAGGGGGTGACAGGTGTGAATGGGGGGAGGGGTCCTACGGCAATTTCCTTCATCTTACAAAACTATGTACAGTTTTTTTTTGTATTACTTTTGCTGACAATCAGGGACATGCTGACCTGGTAAGAAGATCCAGGACTTGTTGTCTGCGGCTCGGGAAAGTAGCCAGGGCCTCAACGATGGTGCAGGCGGCCTGTCTTGCTGACTGGGTGGCCGGGGTGAACAACACCTGCATAGTAAGAAGAAAAGCCTGAATCTGTACATATGGCTGCAGAGATCTGTACAGAACAGAAAAGCCATTGCACTCATACATCAGTAATAGCGACAGATACTGGAGGAACATGGGGCGCTCACCTGTCTCAGCCAGTTGTTATGTCCAAGTTTAAGATCCACAGGAGTCGGCCTCTTCCCTTTCCTGCTCAGGAATTGCTTCCACTTCCATGAGTATTTCTCCTGCAGGTACAGCTGCCTCAGGTCTGCTTTGCTCAGGGTTTTTCCAGTGTTGTCAATACCTTTGAAAGAAAATTGCAGCCAGAAAGGAACCATTAAAGCTAAAAGTTTAACACACTTTCAATGGATTTGTAATTCTTTGCAGCCAGTCCTGCGATTTACACACGATACGCACTGCACAGCGACATCTGAATTAGCCATTCATTGACCTGGTTCAGTAGTGTCACCTTTCTGCCTTTTTCCTCCTCACTGAACAAGGAATCAGCATAATAATCACCGTTCAGGGGGCCAACCCATAAAGCCATTATTGTCGGGATACCCATCAGGATCTGGAGCGGCTCTGTGATGTCAAATCTGCAGAACTAATTGCACTCCTGTGACCCAAAACAATCTTTGGCCTTTCTTCTCTTTACCATGTTAAACCTTATGACATTTTTGTAATTGGATATATATCCAATAAGACAAAAAGTCCTTAGACACATCTTGCCACGAATGACAGGTGAAAAGTTTACCGCACTGAATGGCCAAAAATGAATGAATATTATATATATATATATATATATATATATATATATATATATATATATATATATATATATATATATATATATATATATATATATATATATATATATATATATATATATATATATATATATATATACACACACACACACACTATAATATATACATATACACACTGTTGTCACAATACCCGAATATAAGGCATACATACAATAAAAATCCAAAGTGCAGCGCTTATGAGTTAAGATACATGTGAGAAGATTATACAGTGCCAACATGAAAATATCTGTGCTTTAAATACAAATCCCTGATGATGTCTTGTATGACGAAACGCGTAGGGTGGAGCCAAAACACACACCACTGGACATGCACCAACCAGCCGCAGCCATCCTGCTTGTGGCAAAGACATGAGTCTGCACAGTTCAGAATGTTTATTTAACCATTATCCATTGTAAGTGGATTTTTTATTAAAAGTTTGCTGTTTTTTTTAATTTACACTATAGAGCGAGCTCTATTCTTTTAAGGCAACATCTGTGTATGGAGCTTCAACGCCCAGCATTTGTTGTGACACACACTACCTTGTCATGATCCTAGTGGTCGGACCGGAGGCCTTGTAAAGCCATCACATCTATTTACAAAACGTCACTCTGACCTCTCTTTAATGAGACTAACTGGAATCTGGCAAGCTCCCACCTTTTATCCACTGGGATGATTCACAAAATGGTGTGAACTTATAGATTTCGGAAGTCTTTATTTTAGGATATGCCTCTTCCTTTTGCTATATAGATCACAAGTCACGCCTGACATCTCGTTTCTGTTGTGGGACTCTTTACAAAACTTTTGATCATGTAGAACTTTGTTTGCATTTAAAGCACGGATATTTTCATGTTAGCACTGTATAATATTCTTCTCATATGTACCTCAAGTCATAGGCGCTGCACTTTTGGGTTTTATTGTAAAAGAAGCTCGGTTGCTACAGAATGTTCTTTAGCGCGGACCTGGCAACAATCAGTAGGGAAGAGCAACAAAAAGGTAAAGACCGGGAGCGATACCTCTGGAGGGTAGACACTTCTTCCAGGCCTCATATGATGCTTTGGGATCTCTCTTGAGCCAGAGCTGTGCCTGCGCATGGATCTCATTGCTGTACGGCTTCACTGTGGTCAGAGTTTCAACTGGAATATCCTGCGATGAGAGACAACAGGATGGGAAGTTAAAAATAAATGCAACATTGAATGGAAGACGTGACATCTGTACCGATATGATGAACAATTGAACAAAGTTAGTGCTTTTAAAATAAATGGTGGGGAGTAAAGTCAGAGAAACAGCTGAGTGTGTGTGACTTGAGGAAGATGTCTAGCAAGTTCTTTGGGGATTATTTATGAATCCTCAGAGTACCACATTTACACTGGAAAGGGAAACTGTTAAAGTGGTTGAAAAGCCCCAAGGGTTTTTTTATTTTTTACCCTAATGCATGCCATGAATTAAAGGTAAAAAATCTTCAGTGCCAGAGGATCCCCCCAGCCCCCCTTATACTTACCTAGGCCCATTCTCAGTCTAGTGCTGTGCACGAGAGCAGCGGCTCTCTCCCTCCTCACTGGGCAGATGGATTGCAGCGGCAGCCATTGGCTCCTACTGCGGTCAATCAAATTATGTGCAGAGCAGGCAAGTATGACATGTTCGTTATTTAAAAAAAAAAAAAAAAAAAAAAAAAAAAAAAACCACACATGAAGATGTTTACGCATATACATAAATTTAATGTACTCCATATTCTTTGTTTTGTCTTGTGCTGTATTAAAAGATTGTGATACACGCTTACATTTTTTGCAGCGGTTAATCATCTGTCCTCCGAAGAAGACCCATTGGGGTCGAAACGCGTCAGTACATCAATAACAAATTTTTGATCTTGTTGCTTTGGTTATACTGTACTGTATACTGTTGCCGGCTTTTTAACAATTTTTGTACCACAGCTCATGTCTTGACTTTTAATGTCAGAAGTTATCACTTTTTATAACCTTTGTACCAATAAAAACTATATTTGACCATTCCATCACTTTTTTGAATTACATATCATTGGCTGCATTAAAGCCCCGTCAGGGGGGTTCTTCGTTTTTTTCATGCATCTTGTGGGGTGCGCAGCCCCCTTACCTGTATTTCTCTGAGTGTCCCCTCTTTTTCTTTGTAGCTTTACAATCACTTTTTTATTAACCAGAGAATCCAATCATGTTTTGAGTTTAATTTCTGGTGGGGTTACAATATAATAAACTACCTCTGGCCAGTGTTTGGCGAGACCAAATCAAAATTCCAAGGATGAGTAGAGAATATACACGACACTCTGTAACAGCCTGTGTATAAGGGATAAATGGTAGAACAGTGGTATGTACTTAAAGGAACACACCACACGAAAGCCCACCCACCAGCAAAGTATACTTACCCATCCATGTACCCTCACTGCAAGCAACCCTGGTGGATGAAGACACTGCCTTGCCCTACGCAACAAAGTTCAAGTCTGGCAATGGATATAAGCACTGTCACTTGGAAAGGAAGGAGACACGTGCACACATGCGCGCAAACACACACACACACACACACACACACCCACCCCCAGAAGCCAAGCTGCGTTACTCTTATACAGCACAGAGGTGATGAGGGATTACAGATTGATGACTGGGATATATGGGGGGTAGAATTGAGCTATCAGGGGGCATTACCACATTGCCCCGAATAGATAAAATTATATTGTCTCTGTAAGGGATAAATGCACAATGGTCCGTATACAAGGGTTGTTGGGTGTATAAAAGGATTTTACCTTATTCTTCTTGCTAGTTGGTGTTGGTGGTTTAATAAGCTTTTGCAGGATCCTTAGACACATTAAAGTGATATTCTCCACCACCACTGGAGTCTTAATGTTCACGGCCATCAGGAAGAGACTGAGAGCTGCAGCGGAGAAAGAGAAGGCTCAGACAAATTTGTATGACAAATATTAATGTGAAAATAAAATGAACCTATTGCTATGCCCTGCATTGAAAAAGCACAGGATTCATCTTCCTGAAGGATTCAATTACCTAAATAGCAGCACTGCATTAAATGTGGTGCCATTAGCAGGGGTTTGTTCTAGATAAGCAATACTCCCAAAGTATTATAAATATTTCCCGACACAGAGGGCTTCCCTTTATCATTGTACTGGGATGTAAACTCACCACAACGAAGGCGGAGCTCCCAGCAGCTATCCTCCTTGGAGATGGAGTCTGTGAGGAGCAGCATCTCGTATTGCAGACTGCTGGCCTGGAACACAAGGATTTGGATCAATGAAAACAAATTCTTGTGTATACAAGTATTCAAATCAGTTCAATTCTTTATAAGTCTTAGTCTGCCAACAATTTTCAATAAGGTAAGAGTATAGCGTAGGATCAAACGCTCATGGCCGATGAAATTCAAGAGGGGGGGAAAAGTCCATTCTTACCAGGTCTGGATTGGCCCAGTGTCCTTTAAGCGCCGTCGATACTTTCCCAATGATCAAATCATTCATCTGCTGAGTGGCTTCTGGATTGTCCCTTTAAGGTGAAGCACAAGAGTAAGGCAATGGCTTACATCATTATGACATCATAATATCTAGAGGGCCCTGGGGGAGAATGAGCTTACCTGGTAAGGAGGCACATGACCTGGCGCACCTCATCTCGCATGGCTGCCGGGCCGCGGCGGAGATTGTAGTCGAACAGTTCCCGGATGAGGCCCTGGGATACCAGGATGTGGCGTATGGTGCTATTGGTGGCCAAGGCGCGGAGAAGTGTGATGCAGTGCTCGGTAACAGCGGAAGCACAGCCGTAACACTTAGTGGAGGAGGTGTGACCGCAGCTGAGAACAGACAAGGCTCTGTATTGGCTGGCGGTGAACGTAGGCTGCACGGTGGTGCGCGAGGACCTGGTGGCAGCTTCTCTCTGCTGCAAATCATATTCCAAAAGCTCCTTCCGAGAGGCAAAGACTTTCTAAAAAGCAAAAACACAGGCATCAGATTGGGGCATGGGGGGAATAAATGACAACTTCTTTTAGTACATGGAATCCTCAATGCTTAATTCACGTTCGTATTACCTGTATGATCTTGGAAAGCTCATCAAACGAGTTCTTGCAGTCCCCACAGTACTCCTGAGCCAGCTGCAGTATATAACGATTCACGCTGGCAGAGGTGGAGCTAATCCCTCCGGCGTTGGCTGAATCATCCTGAGCGACAGAGTGCAAATCAAGACCAATCCCCTGGGAAGCCAACGTAGTGCCATACATGTGGTCAGCCAGTAGGAAACCTACCTGGGGCTTCTCAGGAGCCGCTTCATTGACTTTACACAGAAGATTCTCCAGCTGCGGTCGGTGGCCCATCAGCTGATGATAGACGCGGTCAGCTTTGTCCAGCAGAGTGTTAATGTTTGTCACAGCCTAAAAAGCGAAAAGATTTAATTAATATTAAAGGGTTTGTAACGGTACATTTTTAAATTTTTTTTTTTTTTAAAACAAAAACATGTCTATACTTACCTACTCTGTGCAATGGAATCGCACAGAGCGTCCAGGAACCTCCTCTTTTCGGGTGCCCCTGCCGGCGCTCCTGGCCCCTCCCCTCTGTCCAGTGGGGGCACCGAAGTCACTCTAAAGCGTCCATTGACACAGAGGGACTCGGCCCTGCCCCCCCCTGCTCCGTCGTCACTGGCTTTGATTGACAGCACTGGGAGCCAACGGCTCCCCGTGCACCAGCAAAGCCAGCGAGAGTGAGGGGAGAAACTGACGTGCAGGGCGCTGGTCTCAGGTAAGTAAAGTGGGGCTGAGTGGGTGATGCTGACACCGAAACATTTTTTACCTTTAAGGCTTTAATTTTAGCAGCCAATAAGCAAAATTCCACTGTAGATTTTCAAATCCGCTCTCAATAATTCGAAGATGACGGAACCGATTTTCTTCCCTCTCTGCTCTGTTTGCACAGTAGCATCTATCTGCAATTCATGGGCAAGTGAGCCAAGAACTGACCTTTTTCCGATCCTCCTCATTTTCAATGGGGTCTACAGCACAGCAGGGCCGGGCGTACAACATGAAGTCGAAACGGGCATACTTGCAGAAGCCGCAAGCGTTGCACAAAAACGGATCTTTTTCATCGTAGTTAATGGATCTAAAAAGAGGAGAGAGACAGACTAAACATTTGTACAAAGAGCAGCAGAAGACACAGCAAGGGCTGCATGGTGGCAGGCTGGGCACTGACCTGCACTTGTGGCATTGGTACACATTCTCTCCACAGTTTCCACAGACGCCGGGATTGGCTGGCACTGAAGCACTACAGCGTGGGCACTGCAGAGTTTCTGATGACGCCTGGTAGTTCTCATAGAAATCTGCAAACTCGATCATCAAGTTGGAGGCAACAATGGGGAGCGGAAGGTCAATCTTCACCTCTGTCTGTCCAGGAGTCAGCTGAATCTTTTTAGCTTTGTGCCAGCGAGCAGGCCTGCCAAGGTGAAGGAAGACGGGGCCAAATTACTAAGCAATTCCTTTTGTAAAAGCAGAACAGGCAAAAAGCTGGGAGGCTCGCATTAGAATCCCTACTTTATTCAAAAAGGCCCCAGCCCCACACCTCATTTACTCCATCCCTCACAAGCACCAAAAGCTCCTGCTCCACCCTCGCCACCTCCACGGGGACCCTGCTCCACCCTCGCCACCTCCACAGGGACCCTGCTCCACCCTCGCCACCTCCACGAGGACCCTGCTCCACCCTCGCCACCTCCACGAGGACCCTGCTCCACCCTCGCCACCTCCACGAGGACCCTGCTCCACCCTCGCCACCTCCACGAGGACCCTGCTCCACCCTCGCCACCTCCACGAGGACCCTGCTCCACCCTCGCCACCTCCACGAGGACCCTGCTCCACCCTCGCCACCTCCACGAGGACCCTGCTCCACCCTCGCCACCTCCACGAGGACCCTGCTCCACCCTCGCCACCTCCACGAGGACCCTGCTCCACCCTCGCCACCTCCACGAGGACCCTGCTCCACCCTCGCCACCTCCACGAGGACCCTGCTCCACCCTCGCCACCTCCACGAGGACCCTGCTCCACCCTCGCCACCTCCACGAGGACCCTGCTCCACCCTCGCCACCTCCACGAGGACCCTGCTCCACCCTCGCCACCTCCACGAGGACCCTGCTCCACCCTCGCCACCTCCACGAGGACCCTGCTCCACCCTCGCCACCTCCACGAGGACCCTGCTCCACCCTCGCCACCTCCACGAGGACCCTGCTCCATTCTCGCCACCTCCACGAGGACCCTGCTCCACCCTCGCCACCTCCACGAGGACCCTGCTCCACCCTCGCCACCTCCACGAGCACCCTGCTCCACCCTCGCCACCTCCAGGAGCACCCTGCTCCACCCTCGCCACCTCCAGGAGCACCCTTGCTCCACCCTCGCCACCTCCAGGAGCACCCTGCTCCACCCTCGCCACCTCCAGGAGCACCCTGCTCCACCCTCGCCACCTCCAGGAGCACCCTGCTCCACCCTCGCCACCTCCAGGAGCACCCTGCTCCACCCTCGCCACCTCCAGGAGCACCCTGCTCCACCCTCGCCACCTCCAGGAGGACCCTGCTCCATGCCCACTCGCTCATTCAAGAATGCACCACTCTATACACCCAGTCCCCTCCACTCTTGTTCTTTATGCCGGCCATAGACGGTTTGAATCTCGGCCAGCTCGGCAGGGACCGGCTGAAAATTGAACCATGTATGGGCAAGGCTGAATGTACCCAAGCTGATCGATTGATCAACTTGGGTACAATCCACCTGTTGGTTTTTACATGCTATTATAGCCGCTAGCAGTAATCACGGTGCTCTCCTGGCGGGGACGGCTCCCCCAGACTGGAGAACATAATGGCTCCACGGGAGGGATTCTCCCATTAACACTGACTGTGTTAAGGGGGAAATCGAGCAGGTTGCAGAAAAGAAAAACATTCTGTCCATGGCCGGTTTTACAACAAGTATGGTCTTTGCAACAGTCGCCACCTTGTTCAGAGCGTCTACAATCATACTGCCCTTTAAACACTTTACCACAGTCGTTCCCTCGTCACACAAAACAAATGCTTTTAGAAGTCTCACTTGTTCTTGAGCTCCACGATTGCTTGGACAGTCCGGTTGTTGTAATACAAGTTGATAGTTCGTACCATCTTGGTGCGTTTTAAGTCTCCGATCTTCACAGTCACTTTGCTGATAGTGTGGCTGCCTATGAGTTTGACCACTTGCTGTGTGGTGGTATAGCGGGTGTCCACTTTAATGGAGGACAGCTTGATGTTCTGTTCAGATATAAAAAACAGACGTTTACTCAAATAATTTCCCCAAAAAGTCAGCACAAACCAAACATGTCAGCTTTGGAGTGATGCACACAGGATATATATTCCCATATCTGCCAGCTTTTTATGCATGAATTAGGACCTTGGTGTGGCTGTCACAAGGGGCCCTCCAGTATCCATACATATTTAGAGTATGAGAATTAGTAGGACTAATTCCTAAAAAACAAAAGCTACAAATTTAAAGTAGATATAAAAAGCCACAGATTCAAATAGTGTTCGTTAATTAATCATTATACATATTCTATTAATGCAAGCCGTTTTGGTACATGAATTCGACTTGATATTGCAGTTTATTGGCCTTGGCCTATTGCAGTGCCCAGTACAGCATCACTGGGAGAGGGTTGGGGGAAGGACTAGGGGTCAATCAATTGTGTTGAATGAAAAAAAGTCATCTATCTGGCAGAGCTGTGTAAATCTCAGAAATAAAAAATCCTTTGTCCCCCATTTATGCATTGTATCTGTGTATTTAGTCGTTTGACATGGAGTTAAGTTTAACTGAACATTTCCCACAAAATGCTAAAAATTAAAACCATATGACCTATGTACAATATTCCCCATCCCCAACAATGACTGGTTCATTAGAAACCCTGCACAGAAAATCTTGCCCGTTATTGGTGGTTTCTTCTAACACACCATATAAAAAAAGGGAGGGTCAGGTTATCGACAGTATAGATTATACTTACACAAAACGGAACCTCGGGATTGTTACAAACAAGACACGGGTCACTTTCCAGGTAATAACCGTCAAACTCCACCAAGCCAGAGAGGGTGCTGAAAGGTAAAATGGACCAATGAATTGCCAAATGGACACAAAAGACCAACTTTTATCACAAACTCCCTGCTGTGCAAGTTCAGAGTCAAACCCCATACAGATGAGCAGCATGGCGGGCAACATCAGCCGGTTCAATAAAAAAAACATCTGACATTCAAGCCATGTGTATAGGAGCCAGTCCGACAGAAGCCGGTGTCCTGTCGAGAACTGCCCCCCATGGGATAGTGTCCGCCCCGTATTAGGCAGGCGCAGCGCTTGCGCAGTACAGAGGACAAAGGAGACGCCGAAAGTCTCGGAACATGAACAGCTGTCATAAGCTGTATACGGCACATGCGCAATTAACACTACATTGTGCCACACGCTCCCGATGCTCGTACAACTCTGCAAGGGGCGGATGCATACAGAAGATGGCCAGAGCTCATACGAGGTGGGTGGATTTCTCAAAGGGGAGGATCTTTGTGGGGCGTGTTTAAACAATTGAAGGGTGGGTTTTGCATGTTCATGAAATCCACCCCAATCGTATGAGCTCTGGCCATCTTCTGTATGCATCCGTCCCTACACCCGCCCCTTGCAGAGTTGCACGAGCATCGGGAGCGTGTGGCACAATGTAGTGTTAATTGCGCAGGCGCCGTGAACAGCTGTTCATGTTCGGACACTTTCGGCGTCTCCTTTATCCTCCGTACTGCGCAAGCGCTGCGCCTGCGCAGTACAGGGTGGACACTATCCGATGGGGGACCTTTCTCGGCAGAACACCGGCCTTTTAGCTGGCTTCTGTTGGACGAGCATCCTGGGAAAACCAGCAGCCGACCAGATACCAATCAGCGCTCTTAGCCAATGGCTAAGTGTGCTGACCGCAGTGTTCTGGTGGGGGAAGGCGTCCCCCTGTCAGAGAATAATAACTCAGTGGGGGAGATCGCTGTACTAACATTGGATCGTTAGTACAATGGCTCCAGCTGGAGCAGAGTTTTTTTATTTGTTCAACCCAGCGAAAGAAACTCGGTGTGTACCAGGCTTAGGAACTAAGCATTGCTTACTTGTATATATTGGAGTTGGGGTGGTTGGTTAGGATGTGGTTCTGGGTTCGGAGAATCTCAACGGCCTTTTGAGAATATTCCTTAAACTGCAGAAAAAAAAAGAAAAAAAAAAATGTTGTAAATTTTGTTCAAAATGAAACATTTAACACTGTTTTTCTTACTGTATTACTAGCTGTAACTAGTCACATTCAACAGGACCTAGGTGCCATCAAGTCAATGTTGCCTCTTGGTGACCATATGAGTATTGTTTCTTTAGAAGGATCTGTTCCCTATTTCGGTCTTAAGCCTCCACAATGACATACTCATGCAGTCTTTTGACTATATCCAGCCAATGTATTGCTAGTTGTGCTGTTCTTCTCTCCCCCAACTCTACTAAAATCAAAGTATAACAATGCAGAGAATGGAACTGTTTGGATCAACGAGTAAAGCCCAGCACTGGAGAAGAGGTAAATATGACCATGAGGCATCACAGAATGTTTATGAATAAAGGCGAGGGGGGCTTGGACTTTAATCCTATCCCTTTGGTGTCATATATTGTATCAGAGCAGATGTTGCTTCTTCAAGAACCTAATAAAAAGGGTAAAAAGCTGTCAACATGTCCTGTTCTAATTACATATTGCAATTACCATAGTGCTGTGATGCCGAGACAGGTGTTTATTGAGTTACACAAGTGAAAGTGATTCCACTTCTTTACATAGTGCATGTCAAACATCCTTAAATATACAGATAGAGATAAACCAACATGGAGTGGGACTTTCAAGGCATTCCAACAACAAGGCATACCCATTGTAAAATACATGCAAAACCATATAGGTTGCTGCATAAGCAAATGGTGATCAAAATATTTGGGTACCATATTCTCATATGCCAACGAGTTTTGAGATGACTCTTTTCAAGAGAGAGGAGAAGGAGAGTCTGTGCAAGCTGAAAGGTGGACAAAAATACAAATTATTTATAATCAAGTTGTTGCAAATAATGGTATTTTTACCTTCTTTTCAGTTTGCACAGACTCTCCGCTCCCTTGAAGAAGAGAGGAATCTTGGAACGCATTGGCATAGGAGAATATTGTACGCAGATATTTTAATCACCATTTGCTTGTGCAGCAACCTACGTGGTTTTTAATCTATTTTACAAAGGAGCTTCAAAAAAATTTTTGTATTTTATTCCGCTATTTAGGTGTTGGTTGGAATGCCTTGAAAGTCCCAGTCCATATTGGTTTATCTACCTGCAGGAAATAAAAAAGGGTCTCAGAATTAGAGCTGCACGATTCTGGCCAAAATGAGAATCACGATTCTTTTTGCTTAGAAGATAGATCCCGATTCTCTCGGCGTAACATCTTTCACAGTAAAACAAAAAAATTGGGCTGTTTTGTTTTTATTCATTGAAGTGTATTTTTTCCAAAAAAATTGCGTTTGAAAGACCGCTGGGCAAATACAGTGTGACATAAAATATTGCAGCAGCAATTGACATTTTGTTCCCTAGTGTCTCAGCTAAAGTATATATAATGTTTGGGGGTTCCAAGTAATTTTCTAGTTAAAAATATTGACTTTAACTATGAGACAAATGTCAGAAAAAGATTTAGACTTTAAGTGGTTAAACTTCCTGCATTTACACTTTGTTAAAATCTTGGCAGACTGCCCATATTTTTTCTTTACACACAGAAGTTTATCTCTTTGATCTAAGAAGGAAGAGTTAGTTACAATGTTTCATGTTAAAAACTTGGCAGACTGCCTGGATGTTTTCTTTTGACAGCTGAGTGAGCAGAAAAGTTTCTCCACTTGTTATATGAAAGAATCGGCAAACTCCGCAAAAGAGATCGTCAGGGGGGTTGAATCGAGATCACGATTTTTTAACGATTAATTGTGCAGCTCTACTCAGACTGTACATTTAAAGACATAGAAACTCTCAGAGGACTCCCAGTAAACGTTCTTACCTTCTTCTCTGTCTGCGGTGTCTTCAGTGAGAAATATCCGAGGAGATCAACAAACTGGGCAGCTTTGCGTCCGTAGGCTGGAAGCTCCGGCCAAATGGACCACATCAGGTCCAGGAGAAGCTCCTGTTGTGCCTTGTTGGAATTTCTGGGGAACAAAAAAAAAAATAAATAAATAAATACAGTAAAAGCTACTTCACTTTATAAAAGTGACTACAAGGAGCTGGAACAACATGCATTCCCCTGAGCGTTACTCAATATATCAAAAGACAAAAAACGGACAATCTCTGAACTGGACCAATATGAAGCTTACTGACCTGTAGATATGCAAAGCTAAGCAGTGAGCCTGCCAGCGTACAGACGAAGCGTTTGACTCGAGGAGGAAGCAGCGGAGGAACTGAATCAATGTCTCCTTATCAGCAAATTTATTTAGCTGATTAACAAGAGCGGTGCACAGCTGCTCTTCCTGGCTGTTGGAGCCCTCGCCTGAAAAGACACAAAAAGTTTCTTGAGACTGGGTCAAATGTCAGGAATGCCCCAGCCTCATGTTTAACCTCCATGAGACCTACCTTCCTTCTCTTTCTCCTTTTCCTCTTTCTTACTCTTCTTGGTTGAAGACTTGGTCTGTGATCCAGGCTGTCCAGAGGATGGAGCGCTGGAGGAAGAAGAGGATGAAGCTGCGGAGGAGACTTTGCTGCCACACAGGGCACAGGACAGGAGCTGCAGCAGCACCGGAGACACGCCTTCATCTACCAAGAAGCTGACTTGGAGCAGGAAGTAAAGTACGGCTGATGGGAAAACAACCAGCAAGATTAATTCACAATTCAGATCTGCACAAAATTAAAGTAGAACACTAAAGGAGAAACGTATTCGTTTGTTTTAGAGTGGAGAGGGATTAGAACACCAGTCAGGTTTTTATTGCTGTCTGTGCCCCCATTAAGGAGAATCACCCCCTCTAGTTGTCCTGATTACCACTAACATTGAAAGTGAAAGAAAAACAAAAAAAAAAAAAACACAAATTTTGGGTTGTCCTCAGAAAAGAAATAGAGGGGAAATCTTCCAATGGGGGCACTAGTTCTGGTGACCTGGGGGATCCCCAAGGGATTCCCTTAAAGTCATTGTAAAGGTCTAGGTTTTTTTTTTTATTAAAACAACAAACATGTTATACTTACCTGCTCTGAGCAGTGGATTTGCAAAGAGCAGCCCGAATCCTCCTTTTCACAGGTCCCTAGTCAATGCTTCTGTCCCCTCCCTCTTGTCGAGAGCCCCCCCTTCTCTCCTCATTGGCTGACAGAGTTTGATAGACAGCAGCAGGAGCCAAATGGTGCCACTACTGTGTCTCAGCCAATCAGGAGGGAGAGTCCCGGACAACCAAGGCATTCGTGGACATCGCTGGAAAGATAGGGGGCTCAGGTAAGTATTAGGGGGGCTGCCACACAGGTGGTTTTAAATCTTAATGAATTGAGATAAAAAAAACCTTCCGACTTGACAACCCCTTTAATTTGCAGGAATTTCCTCTCACTTCCTGTTTGGATACGGGACAGGAAATGAAGGCAACTGTCCGCAATGGGACACAAATGGCGGAAAAAAAAAAATCTGACGGGTCATAACCCTCCCTTGCTCAATCAAAAAAAAAAAAAAAGTTGCGCCTATAATTCTACTTTAATGTGCCGTTCACAGATGTCTAAAAGGTGGCCATAGATGGATTGAAATTTGGCCTGTTCAGCGGGGACCTGTTAACTATCTATGTGTGGACACTGCTGCTCAATACAACTCAATTGATTAATCGACTTTTGTTAAACAGACCTGTTGGAAAAAAAAGCAGCTTGATCAATGGCTGCAGCACTGATCTGTGTATTCTGCAAAAGGAGTCCTCTTGCTGTCAGACTACAATAGTGCAGCAGAGAGGATTCTCCCATCCACCTCAATTGTGTGGATGGGGGAATAATTGGTTCAGGTTTTTTCCTTCAGCCCCCTGGCTCAAAAAAAAAAAAAAAAAAAAAAAAAAACGAAGCTATGTATGAACAGTTTAAGGGAATCCAGGAACAGGATTTGACAGATTTCACGATTTTGCAATTAAGAATTAATGTTCCTATCAGTAACTGGTGAAAAGAAGGGTGGTTAGTGTGAGCTGAGCAATTTCATTCCTGGGGGGTGGGGGCGTGTGTGAGATATACAAAAATCACTTGGTAGAAAAGACAATTCAAGTCTCTGTATTTAAAACCCTGTATTTTGTGATTAGACTGCAGTTATCTACATCATCTCAGCTGACCCGTTTCACATTTAAGTGAGGAGTTGTGTCCCCCCCCCCCCGATTAAACCCAAGACTTGAGGGACTTACAGTCATCTTTGATGCAGAATTTCTGCCAGTTCACGGTTCTCTGGGATGCAATTTCAGCGCAGGCTTTGAGATGTTCCATCTGAAACAAAAGTATTTTGTTAATACACCAGAGTCCCCACTAAATGACAATCTCTAACCATTTCCCAGGCATCTCTTACCAGGTTAATCAGCGTGTCATATTGCAGCGCAGATCCAGAGCTCGCCGTCACCACCCCGGCACGCAGGAAGATGCCATGCTCCTCCAATAACTTTTTGATGCCGCGGACATGGGAATCCAAGGTGTGCAGATCTCGCAGCTGGCGATACTTTTCTTTTGAGCCGCAGATAAACAAGAGGAGCTTCCGAACTTGGCGGCGAACGAACGGAGTCTGCTGAATCATTAGATACTGTGGAAAGCAAGGCCATGAACAATAAGCATAGTGTATATGCTACACTGACAGAGAGACTGCCCTTTGGCATATCCTGCAGTATATACTGACCAACACCTTACCCTCTGCACACACAGTGCTCACCATCATACCCCTCTGCACTCACACAGTGCTCACCATCATACCCCTCTGCACTCACACAGTGCTCACCATCATACCCCTCTGCACTCACACAGTGCTCACCATCATACCCCTCTGCACTCACACAGTGCTCACCATCATACCCTCTGCACTCACACAGTGCTCACCATCATACCCTCTGCACTCACACAGTGCTCACCATCATACCCTCTGCACTCACTCCTGTGAACAATGAATGCGGTTATACCCACCACACTCCTCTTCTACACATAGAAAAAAACTGAAATTTCCTCTTTCACTACAAATTGTACATGTGGTTTCTACTGCTTGTTGACTCTTCTGCATATCAACACTTTTTCAGCGTTTTTTTTTTTTTTTTTTAATCTCCATTACCCCTTTTGGAATGGGTACACTTTTCCTAGAGGCCAATATAGCGGAATTAAACCCTCCTATCCTTTTCAGCCAAGGAAGCTGCCATCTTGGTCTCGGTTTGATCTGCAACTGCCATGGTGCTGCACATGTGATCAGTTATGACACCGGCCATTTGATTGTTTGTCACATTTTGCTTGTGCTCTCAACCAAAAACTGTCAGTTAGCATTCCTGGCATGCCGGGAATACAACTGTTTTTTTTTAAACCATTAAATTGATGGTTTAGTCCCGCTTTAAGTGTAAACATCAACTACATTTTTAGATCAGGTCTCTTTACAGACCTCAGACAGGAAGTAGAACCAGGAATGGTCAAAGACAGGTGGTGGGATTCGGGAGTTGGTGTCTGCGATCTTCTTTATCTGATAAGGCAGACGGAGAACCATCTCAGTGAGTAGCTGGGTGTAGGCCTGGAAAACATCTGCCGCGTGGCCCTAGACCAGGAACAAGAACAAAATGCATTAAAATGTGTTCATTCAGTATGACTGAGCGGACAAAAACACCAAACAAGGACAAAATCCTGGCAAGATAACGTCTGCAGTACGCTGACTGAAAACTGAGGAGACCTTATCAAAGGGGTACTTCTAGACCTGCTGGACTGCTTCCATGGCCACGCTCACTTCAGGGTGACAACACCCCCCCCCCCCCCCCCCCTTACCCTGTCCAACTCTCTTCCTCCCTCTGGCAGCACATTACTGTAAACCATGCAGATAAAGGGCTCAGTCAATGTTATGGTCACCAGGTATTTATAAACTAGAAGGAAGATTTATTGGAGACAAAGCCGACTTCCAGGAATTCAGCCACTTTACTGAAAAAGTGAAGGCACACTAGGAGTTAGGTTGAAGGAGCTGCATGACATCTCCTGCTTTTATCTCTGTTAAGACAGGTTTATTGCTCTGCCATAATTGGGGCTGTGAGAGAAGAGAAAGAAACCACGGCTATGTTGACCTCTCCCCTCTGCTGCCCAGTCAGAGAAGCCTTAGTATTTTGTGAGTGTGTTCACGTAATACAAAGGCTTCTGTGAATGGGCAGGAGGGGAGGGGCAGGCTAAGCAGCTACAGCAAATCTCCCGTTAAAAATGCAGAGCTCAACAGGATCAGTGGCGGGCTCCAGGAACTGCAGGGATAGCCGCCTTCCAGGAGTACTATAAAACTGTCAGATATAAATATTTGAGCTAAGGCCAGGTGGTGTCATGCACCACGCTGAACTTCATAGTATGCCTTTTTTATTTTATTTTTTTTAACCACTTCAGCCCCGGAAGGATTTACCCCCTTAATGACCAGGTCATTTTTATTGCGGCATGGCGTCGCTTTAACTGACAATTGCGCGGTCGTGCGACGCTGCACCCAAACAAAATTGATGTCCTTTTTTCCCCCACACATACAGCTTTCTTCTGGTGGCATTTGATCACCTCTGCCCTCACCTGTCAGAACGGGGATTCGCCTGCTTTACCGCGATTGTAGGGTGGCTGGCGGACATAGAGTCCGCCGAACCCGCGGGCAGGCGCGCCCCCGATGTATCTAATGCATGGACTGACGTATAGGTACTTCAGTTTGCGCAGCCGGACCGCCCTGCTGCAGTATATGGGCGATCCGGAAGTGGTTAAACAAAGGAGCTGAATTAATGGAATTCAGCATTAAACTAAGTAGTTGCTCTCAATTGTGATGCCTTATGCAGGTTTTTTAAGCCTATAGTTTTACTATATCTGGATTCACCTTAAGGCTCCATGCACACTGGAGCTTATAAACTGCAGTTTATTGGAGTTCGGGCGTTTTTTTTTTTTTTTTTAAAAGCCCATAAACTCCACTCTGTTATCCTATGTGTCCATGCACACATGGACGTTTTTTTAGCTTTAATGAGCAGTGGAGTTTATGGGCTTTTTTCTGAACGCCAGAAATTCGCGTTTTCACCGCCAAAAGCCGATAAACGCTCATAAACGCGCGTTAATTAGCATTCGGCGTTTTATTTTTTCAATGCATTGTGGGAGTTTGGAATGCATTGTGGGATTTTTGGAGTGTCCTCTGTGTATTTTTATTAAAAACACCCATAAACGCTAAAAAACGCTCATAAACGCTAGTACAAAACGCTGTTAAAAGCACGTTTTTCAACCAGAGTTTTCTGCCAGCAATCTAGCGTCCAGAAAAAGCTTTTTTGAGCTTCAGTGTGCATGGAACCTAATAAAGTAAAAGAAAAAAAAAAAAAAAAACAACTGAATTGACTTGTCTGTTGCAAACAAAAGATGACATAATGTATGACAGTGAGGTGCTATGAAATCTCTTTGTACTTACCTTGACGTACTGCCGGAGGAAGAACGGACTCATGTCAGGTGGGGACGATGTAGTGTGAGGTTTCAGGAGTTGGCTGGAGGCCACAGGTTCCTCGTCACTCTGCTGACTCTTCCAGTAATCCAGCAGAGACTTGAGAACGTGGAGGCAGTAATCCACAGCGCCAGAGCTGAGCAAGGCAGTGGCAGTGGCACTGGAGATCAGAGAGGACGACTGTGGGCACAAAGCACAGGAGAACATACGGTGTGAATACATAAATAGATCAAGCAGCTTCAAATTTTCTTCTACCAACTGTCACCTTCAAGGGAACAATTTCTGTAAGTCCCCCCCCCCCCCTTCATGACCGGGCCATTTTTTTTGCTATACGGCACGGTGTTATTTCAACTTTCAATTGCGCGGTCATGCAACGGTGGTGTACACAAAGTAAATTCATATACCTTTTTTCCCCACAAATAGCGCTTTCTTTTGGTGGTATTTGATTACCACTGCGGTTTTTTTTTTTTTTTTTGCTTGAAAAATACATTTTTTTTTTCTGCTACAAAAAAAAGAAAAAAAAAAAAGAAATGTCTTCATACAATTTAGGACAATATGTATTCTGCTACATATTTTTGATTAAAAAAATCCCAATAAGCGTATATTGATTGGTTTACGCAATTGTTACAGCATCTATAAACATATTTTATATATATATATATATATATATATATATATATATATATATATATATATATATATATATATATATATATATATATATATATATATATATATATAGATAGATAGATATATTTATATATCTATCTATATATAGCTATATATATCTATATCTATATCTATATCTATCTATCTATATATATATATATATCTCTATATATCTATATATCTATATATCTATCTCCATACGTAGGTTTGTAGATGCTGTAACGTTTGCGTAAACCAATCAATATACGCTTATTGGGACTTTTTTAATCAAAAATATGTAGCAGAATACATATTGTCCTAAATTTTATGAAGGCATGGTTTTTTTTTTGTTTGTTTTTTTTTTTTGTTTTGTAGCAGAAAAAAAAAATATTTTTCAAGCAAAAAAAAAAAAAAAAAAAAACATATATTGGAAAATAAATATTTTTTTTTTTTATACCAGTAGGCAGTGGTCAGCGACTTCTAGCGGGACTGCGATAGTATGGCAGACAGTGACACCAGTGGGAACCAGTGACTCCAATACAGTGATCAGTGCTAATGACATTAACTGGGAAGGGGTAAGATCTAGTACGATCAAAGGATTAAATTTGTGCCTAACCAGTGTTTGTACTATGTGCTGCTTTCACTAAGGGATGTGCTTGTATTTAATTCCCTTTGCAGGGAAACAAAATCCAGCACATCCTCAATGTCAGGCAGCGCAGTGCGTCACCCGACAATGCAGTGAATAAAAAGAAAGACTTTGCGGTGCCCCGAATCGTACGCCGCACCACCCCCTAACCAGCTGGCAACGCAGAGCCGTTGGTAGCACTGAATCGCTCCAGCTGCTCAGCGATTTAGCTTAGACCATTTGTGAATTCTCCCTAAAAAAGGGACCCCTCAGCATTCACTGAGAATTTTATTATGAACAATCTGGCCAGGCCTGCAACCATTAAACTGAACTTTGCTCACCTCACAGATGGAAGATTTGGAGCCGGATTTAGTTCTAGACATAAAGACGCTGAGCAGCCTCATGACCACAAGATGGACTTCGTTCAGAGGGGTACGTTCGTTCTTTTTGGAGACATCCTGGGATGGAGAGATGGAAGTGTGACTTCACTGTTCATTCAAATCAATTTCAAAATCAACTTGGATTTCAGTCATTACTGATTTGTTACCTTTTTGTCCAATCCAAGCTCAGCGATGAGTTGGGACAGCAGGTTATCCAGCGCCCCTTTATCCTTCTCATCTTCCCCATCCAGATCAGCAGTCAGCATTAGCACCACCTGGGGGGGGACAGTGTAGAGTTCTCAATCATGTGGAAATGTACCCTGTACAAGGCAAGCTGCTGACAGGACAACCAATGGCCCTCCTTACCTGCATGTACGGGATGGCGCGGACACCACCTACATTCCTCAGGCTGGACATGGATTGAAGAAGACGTTCTAGGAGCATGAGACGGACCATGTGAAGTCTAAAAAGTGGGAGGTAAAAGTTGATACAAGTGACTAATCTTTAGTCTACAACCACAGCCAAGTCCTTTTCTGAAAGAACCCATCAGGGGGGACGCCCTTTAGGCGTGTATTTAGTTTAACCTATGCATTAAGGTGGAAAAACTTCTGACACTGACCGCCCCCCCCCAGCCCCCCGTTTTACTCACCTGAGCCCGTTCGTTCCCTCAGCGTAGACGCGCTTGTCCCTCTCTTTATTGGGTCCCGGCTTTTGATTGGCTAGATTGATAGCAGCGCAGCCATTGGCTCCCGCGGATAGCTTTTCTGAGCTGACGTTTATGAACGCTTACAGGTCTTGTCCCTCCCCTAACCTGTGACTGGACAGTGAAGGAAGCTGCAGATAGAGGAGCTTATCTCTAGGTGACGCTGCTCTGTCCCATTAGCACATCCCTTGCAAGCATACAAGCAGTTTAGCACACCTGATTGGCAAATTGGGCTGCTTCTCCCTCTCCCAGTCTGATCTCTGATGTACAGGGACTGCAACAGGCTAATACCAAGTCAGATGCAGGTACATGCACTGCTTACACTCAGAAACATACAATTAATGAATACAAATCTGTACCAATTTGTGTTCTTTATATCTGCCTGGAGTTCAGATTTAACGACTGCCTTTTATCATCCACCTCCAGGTCCTACAGCAGGGATATGCAATTAGCGGACCTCCAGCTGTTGCAAAAACTACAAGTCCCATCAAGCCTCTGCCTCTGGGAGTCATGCTTGTGGCTGTCAGAGTCTTGCTATGCCTCATGGGACTTGTAGTTCTGCAACAGCTGGAGGTCCACCAACTGCATATCCCTGCTGTACAGAGTTGCCTGATATGGAGCTGCCTCTAAAAATCTAAATCTAGTGACAGTGGGAGGAGTTTACAGACCTGCTACTGGTGTGAACATCGCCTTCATTCTCTCCCTCTCCTTCCGAACCTTCTCCTTCATGCTGTCCAGTTGTGGTGCTGATTGCTCCGGTGCTGGAACTGATGCTTCCTGGCCCTGCAGGATGACCTTCCACTGTGGTGTCCCCGTAGGCACTGCTCCGCCCCGAGACTAAAAGACAGACAACAAGCTCAGTAATGGTTGTGCCAGGGGATCTTGTCTGTACAGTAATAACATGTAGACACACAACAAATGGGACAACACAGTGAGCCTACCTACTCTATAATGTACTTCTACACAGGGAGCCTACCTACTCTATAATGTACTTCTACACAGGGAGCCTACCTACACTATAATGTACTTCTACACAGGGAGCCTACCTACCCTATAATGTACTTCTACACAGTGAGCCTACCTACCCTATAATGTACTTCTACACAGGGAGCCTACCTACACTATAATGTACTTCTACACAGGGAGCCTACCTACACTATAATGTACTTCTACACAGGGAGCCTACCTACACTATAATGTACTTCTACACAGGGAGCCTACCTACACTATAATGTACTTCTACACAGGGAGCCTACCTACACTATAATGTACTTCTACACAGGGAGCCTACCTACCCTATAATGTACTTCTACACAGGGAGCCTACCTACCCTATAATGTACTTCTACACAGGGAGCCTACCTACCCTATAATGTACTTCTACACAGGGAGCCTACCTACACTATAATGTACTTCTATACAGGGAGCCTACCTACGCTATAATGTACTTCTACACAGGGAGCCTACCTACGCTATAATGTACTTCTACACAGGGAGCCTACCTACTCTATAATGTACTTCTACACAGTGAGCCTACCTACCCTATAATGTACTTCTACACAGGGAGCCTACCTACCCTATAATGTACTTCTACACAGGGAGCCTACCTACACTATAATGTACTTCTACACAGGAAGCCTACCTACACTATAATGTACTTCTACACAGGGAGCCTACCTACACTATAATGTACTTCTACACAGGGAGCCTACCTACTCTATAATGTACTTCTACACAGGGAGCCTACCTACACTATAATGTACTTCTACACAGGGAGCCTACCTACACTATAATGTACTTCTCCAGGATTGCAGAGAAGCCCAGAGACCACCACAGACACAATGGCTTCCTAACACTTTAAGGCCCGTTTCACGCAGGGCGGATCCGCTTTTGCTCAGCGGGGATCTGTCTGCTGATCAGGTGCAGAGCAGGCGGATGACAGGCCCGTACCCGCCCAGTTTATGCCCACTCTGCTCTATGGGCGAACCCGCTGCCCATTTACACCCGACTGTCTAGCCAGATCGGAACGAAAGACAGAGGGAGGCGGATCCCCTCCGTTTCGGATTAGAGGTAGGCGGGTGAAAACAAACCCGCAGCTCCAAAGAGGTGAATGGAGAGTCAGATCAGGTCTGCCTGAAAAACTGACAAGTGGACTCGATCAGACCGATCACGTGAAGGGGGCCTAAAGCTAAATGAAGTTGCAGCTCACAATGTCCTTTAGGAATGGCTTCATATTACAATAAGGCTTCACAGCACAGAAAGGCAAGATACCGGACTAAAATCACAATTCCTTATTAGAATGCTTGGTCTGGGTCAGTGAAAATATTGAAGCCAAAGGCTCACCATGAAACCCAAGCAGTCAGCAACGGCAGGGCTTTAAAGCCACACCCACCACCCCCCACCCCCCAAAAAAGGAAAAAAAAAATATATAATATGATCCTGATCCTTTAAAGCAGGATATACAGCACATTGCTTGTGCTGTGTCATTTGTCCCTCTCTAGGTTTAAAAACTGTTCCTGTGACCCACTATGTGAACTGACCACGGTGATCATGGCTGCTGATCACTGATCCTGTGGTCAGTTTATGTGCCTCCCTCATCTCAGTGTCTCCTCTCTCCCCCCTCCCTGCAACTCCTGCCACTCTCCTCCCGGCTGACGTCAGTGGGGAATCTCAGCCACTGTAGTGCTCAGATCGGGGAAGGAGATCGCCGGCAGGTCACGTGAGTGCCCAGCGGCACTGTAAAATAAGGTATTTTGTGGAAAAAACAAAAAAAACAAAAAAAAAACACAGATACTGCATACTGTATCTCTTTCTATAAGAGAGGGGATTACAGGATTTCTCAGTAGTGACTTTACAATCACTTTCAGCTGACTCTGGGAATTCGGCAATCCCCCGATACATTTGGCGACAGAGTGAGCAAAATTCCTCTTTTGAATAAGGACCCTTGACATTCTACCTGCCACAACACAGAGCTAACACTAAGCTAACCTTTCACTTCCTGTACAGTGAACATAGCATATCCTGCTTAGTGTCCCATTTACTCCTAGAGGGAAGTCTAATACTCAGGGGGTCCACCAGTCAGCTTTTAAGGAGATGCATCCAATGTATTCCCTGACTTCTGTACCACCAACACACAGCAGGGCATGAGGAGACAGCCTAGAAAATTGTGATCATAGTCTACACACCCACCCAGAAGCCCTCTGAGAAGCCTGCTAGATCTGGCCGAATTTCATTTGAAAAAAAAAAAAAAAAAAAGATATATTTGTAGAAATGTGCAAGGTTTCCTGGATTGCTCAGTAGGCTGGATGTGCATATGGATGGGTATAATTAAACAATCTTTCTCTGCACTCTAAACCCCAAACGTGACAGACGTACCACTATGCTCACCAGCCACCGAGTCCACGGCACTGCCCCCGCTCTCCGAACCCACGCTGCCTCCGTGGTCTGCTGGGGAGGTGCGCAGAGTGGAGCCATCGGTTGCGGCCGTGCTTCCTTCATCGTCTGACGCTGGAGCTATAAGCATGAGGAGAGCTGTTACAGGTAAAAACACAGTCTCTGACTACCGATCCAGCAAAACACAACACCCCACCCCCGACAAAGCAGCGGTGTTAAAAAGCAAAAAAAAAAAAAAAAAGTGACACGCAGACCCCCAGCCAAAAGCTTCTGGCCCTGACATTTAATCAGCACACACACACACAGCCAATGCTTCTCATTACCCATGCTGTTAAGATGACAGAAGCACCAAAAGAAATCAGGGGGGTTCCTCAGTTACCTGATGCCGTGGTGTCAGACAAGGTTCCAGCATCTAAGGATGAAGAGCTGGGGGCCTGTCCGGACAGTCCCAAACTCTGGAGCCCCAGAGCACTGCTGCTGCTCCCTAGGAGAAAATGGTTGGGTTATCTGCCATGAAATGAGCCATACAAAACCAAATGCAATAAAGGAAGTCTAGTTCTGGTGCTGAAAAATCCAATACTGGATTGCATAAAATGTTCCAACAAGCCTGACAAGGTCTCCTGTGTTAATGGGAAAGGAAGGGAGCCCTTACGTTGCTGGAAGAGTCATGCCACCAAAACCAATAATGGTGGTGGAGATAGAACACCTAACTGTTACATCTCTTGGAGATTTCTGTGTTGAGATCCATTCCCTTGCACGCTCAGGTTTTGTCACCTACTGCAGCCATTAAAAAGGCCCCACTGCCTTTGTGAGATTTTGTGTTCTACTATGGAGAATACAGAAGGAAACACCCCAAGAAGGAAACATACTTAATCTAGACCATACCTGCTATTTTGACCTCTTTTTGTTTGGGCTGACCTTTTTAATATGTAATTCCATCCTTAAAAGCAAATGCAGCTCACTGTACAAATTTGGAAATGCCGAACCTGAGTGAACTCCTGCGCATGCACGGGAGTGACATCATCCCTGGTAGGCAAATGACTGCACCTGGCAATTGAGACCTGGAAGCCGGCCAAAGATGCCAGCAACCAGATGGGGAGCTAGGAGGATTTAAAGCTAAAAATCCAGGAATTCAGCAATATTGCAAAACATGCAGCTACGATCTATATATATATATATATATATATATATATATATATATATATATATATATATATATATATATATATATAGATAGATAGATAGATAGATAGATAGATAGATAGATAGATATAGAGAGAGAGAGAGAGAGAATATCTCTCTCTCATATATATATATATATATATATATATATATATATATATATATATATATATATATATATATATATATATATATATAAATAATAGATGGAGAGAGATATATATATATAGATATCTATATCAATAGATGAGAGAGAGAGAGAGAGAGATATATATATATATATATGGAATAGCACTCTGTGTACACATATCAGTAACTATATGCACTCAGCACTCCTCCCCTGCACACACTACCCATCGCCACACACTCTGCATTACTCTCTCTCACATTCTGCACTATGTAATCCTAGATTCTATTTAACCACACCCCCTGTAAGCCATGCCCAATATTTAGCACTTTTTAAACCCCGCCCACTCCCCCCCCTAAAAGCCTAGGGCCCACTAATTTCATGATATGTCCCTGGGCGGCATGCACGTTGTTAGACTTAACTCATGATATGCCTGTAGTTTTTAAAATAGAATACCTGGAGTTCAGCTTTAAAGTAAAGTGCTCATTTGCTGACAGGCAGGTAAAGATGGTAAACCCCCCCCCCCCCCTCAGTGTTGAGTATATGGATTTAGCAGCTTGCAGGCTCTCAGCTATGATATTTGATGGCAGGGAACAGCTAAAACTAGCTGCACCAAAACACATTACAAGCCCCTTTCAGGATGAGATACAAGGACATCAATTGTACAATTATTGAGGGTTCTCGTTTGAGTCCCTCCTCCCAATATTCTTTTTCCTTACAAGACCCTGCACTGGACAGACGACCTACCTTGCTGGTCTTGCTGTAGACTGAGCGCAATTGCCAGTTCCACCATAGTCTCATCATCGGCATCAGGTGGGATGTCCAGCATCGGTGGGAAGCCTTCTGCTCCCGCCAACAGAGCCTCCAGCGGCGAAGGGTTTCCGTTATTCACGCTGTCTGCGCTCTCCAGAACCATCGACTCCGACTGGCAGGAACACAAAAAAAAAAAAAAACACGTTATTTCTTCATGGTGACGCTTTTGCTGCCATGCTAAAATTGTTAGCAGTGCTCAGCCAGTACACACAATTCTCACCACCATCTCAAAATCCCCGTGGTCGACCTCGTTGTGTTCCTGGCTTTGCTGCCTCACATGTTCTCCGTTCTGAATTACGGACGTCTGGATTTTATCCTCGGCTTCATCGTCGTCGTCATCATCCTTGTCACCTGGGGAGAGAGAGAGACGGGCGATCAGAAACTGCATTCCTCCGGCACCCGACTAACCAATCTGGCTTGCCTGCATGTCACATCACCAGGACCACCACAATAAAAGCAGACCCTTTCTAGCCAAGGGCGATAGAAACCCAAGTGCTCACGGTTAAAGAGGTCCTTGTATGGCGGAGGCATCCTAATTACAGCCACCCCTGAAGGAAACCAAGCTTTCCAACCTAGAGAGAATTAAAACCATGATGTACTGGGGTCTAGGTGGACACCTCGTCATTTTAGGTAGACAGGAGAATGCAGGGACTTCAGCTAGCACAACATGGTTTCCCAGACAAGACTAGCGAGGGACAACAAGCAATGACAGATACAGAAAATGTACAAAAAGGTGGTTGGATGTGGAGAACAGCCATCTACAAAGACTGAATCAAACTATTTAGGAACTGGCACCCCTTTTGTTTTTTGGACCCAGACACTTTGTAGTCTTCACAAACTCACATCAATACCACAACACCCAATGTAAGGTCCGATTCCCACAATACATTTCTCAGATGCTAAAGAAAGCCTACTGAATGCAGCGATGAGCTGGAGACAAAACAATGACAATATGAACTGTGAGCCTGCCCTTACCCACGGGGGTGTTGCTGCGTGGAGAGGAAGGGAGCGTAACGTGGCGGCGTTTATTTCGAGGGCGGAGGACACGGATTAGAGCCTGCTTGCATGAGAAGCTCACTGCAGGGTCCTAGGAATGAAAATGGTAGAAATTAGCAGATAAAAGTAACAAACGTGAAGTTTACCGGTTATCCCAAACATTCAAATCATCTTACACTGGTCAAAGGTTAGTAAAAGGAACTCTGGCTGCTTTTGGGGCGCTGTACTTTAAGCTAAGCACTTCAATTATTCACTGTATGGTAATGGAACAGATTTTTTTTTAAATATATATATATATATATATATATATATATATATATATATATATATATATATATATATATATATATATATATATATATATATATATATAATGTGTGTTGTGTAAAAAAAGAAAAAAAAAAAAAAAAAAGGATAGTTTACGCAGAACTTCACTCTCCAATATTATTTTTAATCTTCATTCTGCTTGCAGAATGATATATCATATTTACATATTTTAAACTTGTTTTGTTTACATTTTTTCAGTTACTTCCTGGTTTCTTGCCTAGGCAAATGTCATACATCCCAGGATGGGAGGGGGGGGAAAGAAAGAAAGAAAGAAAGAAAGAAAGAAAGAAAGAAAGAAAGAAAGAAAGAAAGAAAGAAAGAAAGAAAGAAAGAAAGAAAGAAAGAAAGAAAGAAAGAAAGAAAGAAAGAAAGAAAGAAGCGTAAGAAGAGGCGGAAGAAGAGGAGGAAGAAGGGGAGGAAGAAGGAAGAAGAGGCGGAAGAAGAGGAGGAAGAAGGAAGAAGAATTAAGAAGGAAGAAGAGAAAGGGGAAAAAAAAAAAAAAAAAAAAGGAGGAGGAAGGGGGGAAAAAAAAAAAAAAAAAGGGAAAAAAGAGGAGGAAGGGGAAAAAAGAGGGAGGGTTTTTTCAGCTAAGCACACCCTCCTGCATGCATACTTGAGCTAATGGGTAATGGAATCCAGGAAGTAAATGCTACACGAATCATCTGCCCTTACTCAAGATGGCCACGTCCAGAAACGCTAGGGGGCGTTTTCAAAGGGATTTCTCAACAAAATAAAACGAGATATGAAAAGATGTGGGAATTTGCTTTGAATAATATAATAATAAAAAAAAAAAAAATAGCTGCAGCCATCATCCAGATATCCCCCACTTTAAGTAATCATCATAAGACATAAGGGGGGGTGGGGGGGAGTGGTTAAGTCTAAGTGGTGTAATATATTATTTCTCACTTCAGCATATGATTAAGTAATGAAAACCTAGAAGCAGGAGTGAACAGGTCATCTCCAAAATAGATTGGGAATCCTAAAATCAATGAATTGTAGGTGGGCTATCTAAGCAAGCCTGTAGAAATATGGTACAGAAGGCGACACGCCCTGCACTTACCGGACACAGCAACATCTGCATGTAAATCCTGGAGGCCAGGTTGATGCAGTCCAGCTCACAGGTACAGTATCCATGAATGATGTCCACCAGAGCATTGACTGTGGCTTCTACATGGGTGAGACCTAGAGAAGACAAAAACGTTGTCCAGTCAAGAGGCAGTGTGGTAGGAAGCATTTTTTGATACAAAGGGGGAGGGGTACAATGACTTACCAGGTAGGCATGCAGGGGCCAGGAAAGCATTTTTGGGTTTGGATGCATGCAGCTTCCAGAACTGATTAACCAGCTGGTTAATGAAAGTGTAACTTTCCTCCTCTCCGCCCTTCGGGGGCTCCATTGCTTCTTCACTGCTCTCTGAATAAAATCAAGAATAAGAGTCAGAAAAAAAAAGTGTCACCCAAATTTCAATGGAGGAGGATGGCCTGAAAGAAGTAGGAACGTACCTATTTCCCCCGCCGGGAGTTTGGAGTCTGTGTAGTGGACGAGGTTGTTGGGACGCATGATGGCGATGGAACGAGCGGTAATTACCAATCTCTGGAACACCTCTGGATCGAGGTCCTTGCCGTCACGGAGGCAGGGGCTTAGGCTCTGGACGGCATTGCTGAGTAAGGCCTGATCCTGGAAGCACAGAGACAAGGATCTATTAATCTGAACTTCAAAACAAAAGATCTGCTTTTTGTGATGGAGAGACTTGGGCCGGACTGGATCCTCTGCCAAGGTTTTATCACTGACTGTGTGATGGCGTCACACAAAAGTTCAAAAAAAAAAAAAATCTCAGACGGGACTGCTGGGATTGCAGGGAGAGTAGTACAGGTATAGTTCATGAACTGGCAAAACCTACTCCCTGGCTGGCTGGAGAGATTTCCAATCACCAGACTGAGCAACAGATAAAATAGAACTAAAAGGCAAAACTTTTTGATGGAGTGAAGAGGAATTGGACCCCTTGTTAAGTTTTTTTTTGCTGTCTGTGTCCCCATTAGGAAGATTCACCCTATTTGCCCTGATAACCATCATCGTTGCAGAAAAAAAAATAAATAAATTTGGGTTGTCTTCAGAAAACCAATAGATAGGGGAATCTTTCAATGGGTATACCAATTCTGGTGACCTGGGGGACCCCAACGAATTCCCTTAATTTGCAGGTATTTTCTCACTTCCTGTTTAGCTATGGGATAGGAAGTGAAAGGAAATCTCTGCAATGGGACACAGATGACAAAAAAAAAAAAAAAAATCAAATCCGACAGGGATTATAAACCTACCTTACTCTATCCACAATGGAGAAAAAAAAAAAAAAAAAAAACAAAAAAAACAAACTTTTACCTTTAGTTCTACTTTAATAGAAGAAAAAAATAACCTTCCAATCCATACAAAATATAGCAGTTAAGGAAACAAAATTATCAGAGGACACGAAGCAAAAGCAGGCAGGATTCTATGGGAGGAGTTAAAAGCGGAGCTTCACCGAAAAGGAGAAGCTAAGCTTGCTCGCAACCCCCCCCCCCACCCCCCCACTCACTGGGGGGTGGGCACGGGTACCTGGTTCTGATAGGCATTTGCTCCCACTTCTGGGTAGAGAGTAGGTCTGACCCCTCCGCCCCCCACCCCACTGTCTTTCTAGGACACAGGTCCCTAAAGACGGCAGCACCATTCAGAAAGCACAGAGCAACTCACACATTCAGTAGTAAACGGGCTGTGAATCCCGAAGGCTTCACTGTCGGTTTCCCTTAGTGAAGATGCAAGTCGATTCAAGAATTGGCTCGGGGTGCCAACATCGCTGGATCCCTGCACAGGTAAGTGTCCTTATAAGTCAGCAGCTACAGTATTTGTAGCTGCTGACTTAATTTTTTTTGGGAGGAAACTGGAGATCCTCTTCAAAAGTCCCCAGCAGGTAGCCCCCAGTACTTTATGTGCCTAGTGTCCCATTTCTCCTGGAGGCGGCAGTATAACCAAGTTACTTTACGAAGCTGCCGCCCCCCCACCGGCCCGCCTCAATGAATGGCAATTAATAAAAAAAAAAAATTAAAAAAAAAAAAAAAACATGTTAACCACTTCAGCCCCAGAGCCATTTTTAATTTTTTTAAATTATTTTTTTACCATGGTTAAAAAAAAAAAATTTTAGGTCTGAAGACTAGTTAAAAACACACAAAACATGATATATTTTCTGAAAGCAGACACCCCAGAGAATAAAATAGTGGTAGTTACAATTATTAATGCCACGGTTTATAAAAAACAAAAATTTCAGTAAAAAATACACTAAAATAAATTTTAGGGCACACAAACAACAATACCGTATATACTCGAGTATAGGTCGAGTTTTTCAGCACATTTTTTTGTGCTGAAAGTGCCCCCCTCGACTTATACTGGAGTCAAGCACTTTTCTGCAGCAAAAAATTTCATTTTCCGAACCAACGTTGGGGTCCCGTATCTCGGGGCCACTTAGTGCTAGAAACCCCAGCTTTGGATATGTTATGGTACCGGTTCCACTGGGTTTGCACACTAAATTTGGGGTTCCTAGCACCAAGTGGCCCTGAGATACAGGGCCCCAAATTTGGTTTGGAAAATGTCATTCTCTGCTGCAGAAAAGTGCTTGACATTTTCTGAACCGACTTTGGGGCCCCGTATCTCAGGGCCACTTGGTGCTAGGAACCCCAAATTTGGTGTGCAAACCCATTGGAACTGGTACCATAACATATTCAAAGCTGGGGTTCCTAGCACCAAGTGGCCCCGAGATACGGAGCCCCAAATTAGGTTCGGAAAATGTCATTCTCTGCTGCAGAAAAGTGCTTGACATTTTCTGAACCGATTTTTGGGGCCGATTTTTGGGGCCACTTAGAAATCCCAGCTTTGGATATATTATAGTGCTAGTTCCACTGGGTTTGCACACCAAATTTGGGGTTCCTAGCACTAAGTGGCCCCGAGATACGGGGCCCCAAAGTCAGTCAACTGTGTCCATCTGCAGCAATGTAATTTTGGGACACTTTGGGTTCAGAGACCCCAAATTTTGGCTGCAGCTAGGGGGCATCTAGGAACACTTAACTACCGAGTTTGAAGTTCGGGGGGACCTATGGCTGCAAATGGGCACAGTGAGGCATGCAAATGGGCATTGTTGACCCTCTTTTCCACTTACAGTAGCTGTGCATTTCTCACCCTCGTCTTATACTCGGGTCAATAAGTTTTTCCCATTTTTTTGTGGTAAATTAGGGCCTCGACTTATACTCGGAAGGACTTATACTCAAGTATATACGGTATATCAGCTGATTTTATGGTAAATGTTGGGGCGGTTGTGGAAGCGATTGGGTGCTTAACACATGTACCAGCAGCTGGGAGTGCGCTTAAAAAGCCCCTGATCCCAGTGCCACTGAGACTGAAGTGGGAATACAGTAGAGAAGGGTCAGGACCTGGTCTGTTGTTGACGTCTTTGTGCCCCACTATAGGGGTCAAAACAGAACAGGAAATGAGGGAAACCCTCCAATGGGAACACAAAGAGACCACACAAACGTGAGAGATTCTGACCCTTCCAACACACTCATACGTAAACGTTTTGGCTGGAGTTGAGCTTTAACAAAGCGGTCAGAAAAACGTTGCTGGGTGACACTGGTGTTACCTTGTGGTTATGGTAGGCAGAGCGGCTGGTGTGCAGGCTGGCCAGGAGACTCTTTGTCTGTAGCTGGACACTGGAAGGAGTTGGCATAGACAGCAGGACTGTGGCCAGCTCCAAAGCTGAAGCTTTGTTTTTCTCCTGGGACATCGAGATGAAAGCAAAAATTATCAGTAACTTTAAAAAAGGTATTTCCTGAAAAAATTCCTGACGTGTCACAATATAAATAATAAAAACAAAAATAAAATAAAACAAAAAGACTCCTTGAAGTCTAGTCTATGCCTGGAGATTGCCTCCCTCTATATCGGAGAGCTGCATTCTGGGAGAACAAATGATGCCAGAGCCTTGTGTAGATATAGGGAAGTAATGTCCTCAGCTTGGATCTGGTGCAGAAACAGCACAGAAAACAGAGCAGAGCGATCCTAAATTAAATGAAATTGTTAACTAGCGGCAGAATCTGCTCCACCTTTTCTAACATCGGAAAGGAGATGCACAAGACTTGTGATCCCTATGGAGGAACAATTACTCCTTTTTCACCCCCCCTCCCCCTCACCTATTGTATTTTAGTTCATCTACTTTATTTTAAAAAAAAATTTTAGTTTAGGAAAAAGGTTCAGAATCTTAGTACTGTGCACATATCACATGTGTAATGGTTTGTGATGACTGGTATTCAATATAACTCCGTCCAATGAGAGTCATCCAACCCTCGCATCGCTTCCTCTTCACGCATCATGCCAGACTATTAAGAGGTTTTGGAAGCATTGATTTGTATTTCATCTCTTCAAATTATATACCATATGTACTTCCTTTTCTTTTGGTAACCCATTTCTTGCAATTGTTTTTCATAACTTGTATAACTCCTATTGTGTTATATTCCCTAAACTTTAAAACATATTTGGGGGGGGGGGGGGGGCTGGAAGGGAGATTTGTGCTTTACGCCCTGTGCCACCCCTTGTTAAAAGGAGATGTTCACCTTTGGAAACATGTTACATCTGTTTTTAGAGTGGAACATGAAACTTATTCCTAGTGCTGCAGCTGCTGCCCAGATCCCCCCACTTTTTTTGTGATAGCAGTATGCGGAGAAGTTCCCCACACTAGCTGAAATCATTGTGGCCGCGCGGGGCTCCGCCCACACGACCGCATCATTCATTCACAAAATCTAGAGGGATTGGTGTTTGTGTATAAAGGAAACCCGGATCTGTCCAATCCACTATTCAAATTGCAAAAGAAAACAATTAGTGCCAAAAAAGGTACAGTGAACCCCTCAGGGATTGTTAAAGCGGAGTTATGCCAATTTTTTTTTTTATAAATCAGCAGCTACAAATACTGCAGCTGCTGACTTTTAAAATAAGGACACTTACCTGTCCAGGGCGCCCGCAATGTCGGCACCCGAAGCCGATCTGTCCCTCGGCTCTCGGATGCTGCCGCCGTCATCTTCAGTAAGGGAATCAGGAAGTGAAGCCTTGCAGCTTCACTTCCTGGTTCCCTACTGGTCCCTGCTGTCTCCTGGGACCTGAGTGTCTCTCAGAAGATGGGGGGGGGGTTCACGCAACGAAGAAGGCGCCGGAAGTGGCGTAGATACCGACGGGTGGCTCGGGTATCTATGCACGGAAGTAGGAGCAAAATACCTGTATTAAACAGATATGTGCTCCTCCCTCCCCCCGAAAAGTGCCAAATGTGACACCGGAGGGGGGGGGGATTCCGAAAAGCGGAAGTTCCATTTTTGGGTGGTTAAATGGACAGACCAGGCGAGTAAAAAAGTACAAATTTTATTGAGACATCATAAAGATAAAATGACAAACGGTGCCAAAAAAAAACAAAACAAAAAAAAACGCAGTGTAACATCAGATAAAAATCAAATGTAATTGTGATACAAAGTACCCAAAAAAAACACGTCATGTATGTCAGACAATGGCTGCCCCAGACATTACATGTTTTTTTGGGTACTTTGTATCGAAATTACATTTGATTTTATCTGATGTTACACTGTGTCTTTTTTTGGAACCGTTTGTCGTTTATCTTTATGATGTCTCAATACAATTTGTACTTTACTCACCTGGTCTGTTCATTTAACAATCCCTGACGGGTTTTCACGGTGCTTTTTGGGCACTAGGTGTTTTCTTTTGCATCATTCACATAGCTCTGTGTGTGAATGAACTACAACCCCCAATATCCTTTGCGGCTGTCGGCTTGTAGTTCTCAATGAAGTACCGCGGTGCTGTGGAGTGCCATGGTAGTTCATGGATACTTCCTTGTCAGTGTATCAGCTTGTCCATATGGGATGTACACACAGATACACTGACAGATCTGCAGGAGACCTGCATAGCACCAGACATCTGCTGATCACCGGTGCAATGCTTTACAAGTGCAAACAAAAAAAAATTGCATACTAGCACATTATGCCTTTACTTTGCAGGTCACAAAAAAAAAAAAAAAAAAAAAAGGAAGCTGTGTTTTATGTCCTCTTTAATTCCTCTCAAAGTCTTCAGCATAGGAACGGACACTAATAATCCGAGCATTCTAAGGCCTGAACCAGATTTTGACTCCAGAGAATTGCCAAACCAATATGGTGTTGGCTTACTGGGAGAAAGTTAGATGAAGGCATTGGCGGGGGAACAAAGATTTGGAGAGGTAACAATTTTACACTTATAAAATAATCTAACATTCTGAATATATAGAAACCCCCCCCCCCAACAATGGGACTCTTAAAGGCAACCAGGTACAACTGTGGTAAAATATCATCATGAATAATCTTTATTATAATATAATCTAAAAAACAAAAAATGACATAAAACTGTCTGGCTGTACCTTATAAGCCGCATGCTTATAGAGATTTGGTACATATCGAATCATAATGCTTAACATGCAAAATACCCCGTGATCCCACAGACAGAGGCGTGATGGTGCTATGTTGGTGTGCAGTGATAACCCAACGCGTTTCAGAAAATCGGTTTTCCTACTTCAGGGGTATTTATACACCCATTATTGCAGTAAAAGCATGTTGCTGCTGAAATAGGATCAGCTCTGTGTCCAACAAGGAGCCGTACACGCATGCAAACGGAGAACGCGCCTTATAGAAGGTATGGGGGGGGGGGGTAGTACAAATCCAGCACTCCTCTGATGACACAGCATTCTGTCGCCAACTGAAAAGCGATACATGGATATTCTATATATTCAGGAATTGAGGGATGTTGGCGACATCTCTTCTGTGTAATCTAACATACATTCATCTAACATAAGACAACATATTTGATGCTGGGTTTTGCTTTACCAAGACCATAAAGTGGTTGTAAACCCTTCCATATACCCACTGAAGTGACTGGCCTCGGGTGATGCATAAATCCTCCTACATAAGGTTGTACCTGTTTATCTGCAGTCTTTACATTTCTTCAAAGTCCAGAATTTATACAGCTCGTCTGAGCTCTCAGAGGCAGGGAACTGAATTAACACTCACTGAGAAGTGCGCAGGGAACAAAATTTACACTCTGTGAGGAGAGCGCAGGGGGGTGGGGAACCAAAATTTACACTCCACGAGGAGAGCACAGGGGACTGGAAACCAAACTTAAACTCCGTGAGGAGCTTACCGTTATGAGCCGATTGGGAGGGAAGGTACACATCCCCCTCCATACAGCACACAGGAACAGAGCTGAGTGCTGGAGCTCCCTCCCCTGCCACCATTTTTTCTTGGTGTGAGGAAAACGCATCCTGATTCATGTTGATAGAGGAAGGAGGCAGCAGAGAGAAATTACACTTGGTGCTCTAGACTGAGACAAGTACACACTTACAGGGATATGCTTTGTTCAGATTTCATGTCTGGAGGTTAACAACCACTTTGAAAGTGTAAAAAAATTATTGGCACCTTTTAGACAGACATTGGTGATGACCACTTACCTTTTCAGGCACGGGACCAAAGGCAAAACAGCTCTCCAGAGCCTCCAAGGAACTCCCCACCAGTCTGTGTAGGAACAAAGCACAGCATGTGGGTCATCCAACCACAAAGACGTATTTACTGCAGCATCCATCTACTAAACTCGGAGGACACTAATTCTAGACTATTCTCTGGCATCAAAGATCACAGAGGTGAAAGGTGAATGCAAAAACCAGTGCCTGGGTGCAAAGCCACTCAAAGCTGCAGGTCCGTGCCATTATCTTTGCATGTTGGCGGTGTGCCCCAGGGACAAGAATTTAGGTTTTTCTGCAAATTACAAATCCCAGGCTGAAAACAAATGGGACATTGGGATTGGTCTACTTTTGGCAAGCTGCGTCTAATGCCGTAGGAAAGCGAATTACTAGGATAGCACACTCAATGCCCCCAAGCTAAGAGTTTGCTCACCGTATAAAGCCAGCTATCTACGAAGAATCAATACAATCAAGCGTACCCGTGACAAAATGCATCAGAAGGAAGTGCCAAAAACGCACACAGAGAGAAGGTGGTGCCGGAGTACTGAGCAGTTACTAGGAGGGAAGTCAGAGGAGTTGTGTATGTTTGTGCGGTTTTAGCGCCCCATTGAGTGCATCTTGCCAACTGATATTAAGAAACATTTTCTTAAAACATTGTCACATTATGCTGCATTTTTTTGTTGTTTGTACAGGATATAGGATATTAGACGATTGGGTTATTTGGGCGATTGGGCACTGGCAACGAAGCTGTAAGGACTGCCCCAGCAGAACTGAACCCCTCCCATTTATCGGCAAGCCTCCCTTTTTTTGTCCTTAGGTGTATAGACGTCTTCTCCGGCTGTCCTGGAGGAAGCAAACTTTTTTTTTTACTTTACTGCGGGCCGGTTCGCATTGGTTGCTGTGATGCCCATTCCAAACGTCACACTAGGATCCTGTGTCCAGGAAGGAAGGAAGGAAGGAAGGAAGGAAGGAAGGAAGGAAGGAAGGAAGGAAGGAAGGAAGGAAGGAAGGAAAGAAAGAAAGAAAGAAAGAAAGAAAGAATGAAGGAAGGAAGAGGGCAGGAGGAAGAAAGAAAGAAATTCTTGACTTACCTGTATAATCCCCTTTGCACAGCACTGGACACAGGCCCCACCCCTCTCATTAGGATGCACTCCTTAATGCTTGCTATTAAACTGAGGCTTACTGGTTGTGGGAGGGGTTATGCTGGGGCTGTCCTTGCAGCCCTGACAGAGTCCAATCACCTGATGGCAAATGCATAACCCAATCGTCTAAGATTAAATCTGGCAACATACTGTACAGATTTTGGCCGGTTTGTAATAAACCAAACTAGAATTCGATTAGTGGGCGGCGCTGCCTGCCTCATTCATCCTTCAATTGAAAGGGTAGAAAAATGAAATCAGCCAAAGAGCACCTGCGTCCAATCAGATGCAGACACCATTTGGGTGTTCTGACAGCAGGTGGCGCCAGCTGTCAGAATACAAATAGCCAAAGCTGGAGATAATTCCATCTGCATTGTTTAGTGTGGATGGAAGAACCGGTTTCATTTCTTTCGTACTGCCTGCAGACTCAACAAAAAAATAAATAAATAATAAAAAAAAAAATTATTATATAATATATATATATATATATATATATATATATATATATATATATATATATATATATATATATATATATCTCTCTCTATCTATATCTAGATTATAAAAACATATATATCAGTGTATGGTTAGACTAAGATCCTGTGTTCTGCAATGTACTCCAAGTAAAGGACTTTACCCATTATGCTGGCTGAAAGTGGAAGATCGCTTTTGTGAGGATCTAGGAGGGGATTGTGGGAAACTAAATTTTCTTTTTTTGCTTACAGACGATCTAGAGCACCCTGCACTTTCTGCTTCCCAGCTCTACCCCCCGGGTTCTTCTCGGCAACACCACAAGGTAAGTGGGGTTGCACTGTGATGTAACGGAAGATGGGGGATTCTTGACTTCTGATGGTTGGGGGGGAGGGGTGCTCTTAACATCTAGTCTTACAGATACAGCTGCCCCTTTGAGGGCAACCATAATGCTGATGTGGCCCGTGATGAAATTGAGTTTTACACCCTTGATTGAGAGCAGAGGTCTCCAAACTTTCTAAATCAAAAGGGCCAGTTTACTGTCCTTCAGACTTTAGGAGGGCCGGACTGCGGCCATTGGGAGTACAAAAGGTCCTGAACATCAGTAAGGAAGAAACATTTCCCCATCCTTGGTGTCACTGGGAGGAGTTGTGTCCCATCCTTGGTGTCACTGGGAGGAGTTGTGTCCCATCCTTGGTGTCACTGGGAGGAGTTGTGCCCAGAGGGCCAGATAAAAGCAAAGGGCCATATCTGGCCCCTTGGCCACAGTAAGGGGACCACTGATCTAAAGCACACAGTGGTGTAGTGGGTAGCACTCTCGCCTAGCAGTAAAAAGGGTCGCTGGTTTGAATCCCAACCACGACACTACCTGACTGGAGTTTGCATGTTCTCCCTTTGCCTGCGTGGGTTTCCTCCCACACTCCAAAGACATGCTGGTAGGCTAATTGGCTTCTGTCCTAATTGGCCCCAGTATATGAATGCGCGTTAGGGACCTTAGATTGTAAGCTCCTTGAGGGTAGGGACAGATGTGAATGTACAATGTATAGGTAAAGCGACAGCGCTATATAAAAGTACCTTAAATAATAAATAATAATGAATAATAATAAAGCATAAAATGTCCCAATAGGTGGGCAAGAATGTAGCGGAGCTGCACATTTTCTGGTGAAGGTGTTCTGTAGTTCACAGGAGAATACCAAATGACACATTGCTGGAATGATGCATTTTGATCACTTCATTATAGTTTTACAACATTTCTTACCTTTGGCTTGTATTAGCTATTCCTTATCTGGACACATTTGCAGATTGTGTTTTATTATTCTGTTATGATGATTTTCACACGGATCAGTGTTTGCTGATTTATTGTTTTATTAACAAGAGTGATGCACTTGATTGTATAAATTCTTAGAGTTCAGGGTGTCACTAGACACTTCTATTTGAGCAGCACCACACCAGGATTTAGTGACATATTTTGGCAGGTAAATATATAAATAAAAAAGGTGAAAATCTTTTGTGCTACCCATGAGAGGTTGAATATACCCGCCACCAGAACCAACTAGCTACCCAGACACCGCCATGCACTGAGGGGCCAAGAACGCATAACAAGCGCAAAAAGGGACACCAGCAGAGGAACGGGAGCGCACACTCATTCGTGCAGAGGAATGAAGACTTACTAACCGGTCCAAGATCGTTAAGGTTTCTGGGTCAGAACTTTTGGGGGAGAAAAGAAAAAGAAAAACAAAAAAAAAACAAAAAAGAACATGTGAAGCGGAGAGTGCTACTGGGGCTCAGAATTAGGGTGAACCCCAAGAGGACACAAAACACATGATATTGACTTAAGCCAAGGCTAACTCTTCATCCGCCCTTTATCTCCGGAGAGGTCGTTAGCATGCCAAACCCCCTGCGCTCACCTTTCGATGGCGGTGCCGTTAGTTGAAGGTGGCGCTGCAGGCTCCCCATCGCTTGTTCCGTTGGCCTGGTTGAGATTCGGTGGGCAGACGCTGCTCACAGACGCAGAGGGGAATTCCTCCGGTGGCTCATCTGGCCAGCCAAATTGCTCCTTTGTCTTTCCGTAAATTTTAATGGCGTCCATCATGGTGACACCGGCTGGATCCACCGATGCGCCAACTTAAAAAAAAAAAAAAAGAAATTTTTTAAATCACTTTACAACCGCCCACCGCGGCTCTATTGCACATACAGATACACATACAGATGCCCGCCGGCCACCCACGATCTGCCTATGTAAACAAGGCAGATCCCCGTTCTGACAGGGGGCGACATGGAGATTAAGGATGAACTTTGGGGTGTTCACACAGCCCACCAGGAAGTCGGCACTGCGCTAATCATAGGCAGCAACACATTTCACAATCTCTGCAGCCGCACATCGGGACAATGTCTCACTGCCCGTGATTAGCGCAGTACCGACTTCCTGGTGGGCTCTGCACATGGGCTGTGCGAACACGCCGGAGCTCATCCTTAATGGAGATCTGCTGTTCCTAGTAATCAGGAACAGCAATCTGTGTTGTCCCAGTAAGCCCACCCCACACCCAGGGAACACAGTTAACCTTTTGATTGCCCCCTATTGTTAACCTCTTACCTGCCAGTGCCATTTATACATTGATCAGTGCATTTTTTTTTTTACATTAATTTATTTTTTTAGCACTGATCACTGTAATAATGTCACTGGTCCCCAAAAAGTGTCACTTTGCAGTGGACAAAGCTGACCCCATGTCGCGATCCTGCAAAAAAAAAAAAAAAAAAAAAATATGCACGGATCAATGCATTTTCCATTTAGCTTGTGGGCATGCGAAGCCCACAAGTACTATCTTCTGGGACCGGGTGCAGCATGCACCGCCCATTCTCTAAGCAGTCGGTACGGCTCGCAGCACCGTACACTTCTGACGTTGCCATCACAACGGGCGGCGTCGGAAGTTGCCCGCCCCGTTGTGATAGCAAGAAAGCCCTCGGCGCTGCCCACTGAATCCTGGGAAATGATGACAAGCATCTCCCAGGAGCAATAGCGAGCACAGACGCCGAGGGAAATTACGTCAGGCGCCGTGGAGAGGAAGTGGCAGAATACAAAGGATCCCATAGCAACAGTGCTGAAGGGGTGAGTGTAAAAAAAAATTAAAATTAAAAAAAAATAAATAATTTCCAAATATTTTTCCTGAAGCATAATGCTGTTGATTCCTGCAAAGTTTATTTTATGGGTGGAACTCCGCTTTAACTTACTGAAGATTGTCAGTTTTTTGTCAGCTTGTAACGCTTCTTCACGTGTAAATGGGAAGTCGAACCAACGCGCCCGGCTGAGGTTGAGCTGCATTGTGCGCCCGAACATCTCGATGTAGGATGGTGCACGTTCAACGGCCTGCGTGCCGATCTGAAGACGCATTCCAGTCATCACCATGGTGCCGTTGTTGTTGGTGACCTCCACGGTGAAGCCTCCAGGCTGGAGAGGAAAAAAGGCCGGGAAAAAGTTAAATGGGTTCTACGAATGTAGCCTAAGGAGAGAGACGACTGCAAAAAAAAAAAAATATCGCATACCTTGGTGTTTGCGACATACATGCCAGTGGAATTAAGGCGATGTTTAATCTGTTGCGCATTGTAAAGCTGAAGGAGGTCATTCCCACCGAACTCCACATCAGTCATCTGCTGATTATGTTCAAAAAAGTCGATCGGAAAGGTGACCTGGCTTGAAGCACGAGTCACTAAAAAGGGGGAGAAATTTACTGGTCAAAAGTGGGAAAATAAAGCCAAAAAGCTAAAATACCAAAAAAAAAAATAATAAAAAAAAGAAAAAAAAGAAAGAAAAAAAAAAGGTGAATCACATCATGGTAATCGGTTTTAGCTGTCAGAAGTTTCCTCAATTCTGTTTAGCTAGTGGTTATTCATACACTAAAGAAAAGGGGGAAAGTATCACCTAAGTGCAGTATTATATTTAAGCAATTGTATTCGCAAAAAAGACAAAAACCAAACAAAAACAACAAAAAAACAAAACAAAAACTCACAGAATGTAGGATAAGGGCTCACTCATTTAAAAAAACAAACAAAAAAAAGTAGTGTAGTGGGTAGCACTCTCGCCTAGCAGTAAAAAGGGTCACTGGTTCAAATCCCAACCACGACACTACCTGCCTGGAGTTTGCATGTTCTCCCGGTGCGTGGGTTTCCTCCAGGTACTCCGGTTTCCTCCCACACTCCAAAGACATGCTGGTAGATTAATTGGCTTCTGTCTAAATTGGCCCCAGTATATGAATGTGAGTTAGGGACCTTAGATTGTAAGCTCCTTGAGGGCAGGGATCGATGTGAATGTACATGTAAAGCGCCGCGTAAATTGACGGCGCTATACAAGTACCTTAAATACTACTAATAATAATATTTATTATTAGTACCATTTATTATTAGTATTATTAATACCAAGCCACCCCAACCCCCCCCCCCCTGCCTATCTGATGCAATGTTCTGCACAGGAAGTATACTCCCCCACCCAGTGAATCCAGCATTGTTCCACTGAGATCCCCTTCTCTGTAGCCAGCACTCGGGTCCCTTCTGCTTTTGTGAATGGATGCTCACTGTGCCTCCTGTGATACCCACATCATATACCCTAAGAGGCACCAGGGGGCGGTGACGTCATTTGCATAGGCGAATGACAGAGGAGGGGGTTGAGAAGAAATGGATGCCAAAAAAAAAAAACACAATAAGAAGAAAAATAAATTAATAACTGGGCTGCGGAGGAAGGAGGAAACCTGTCAGGAAGGGTGAAGTTCCACTTAAATTTTCTTCACCTTCTGAAATCAGAACATGGAAGAAATGTGTTTTTACCCATAGCAACATTTTTTCCCCAACCTTGTACCAAAAAACAAACACTGTTACTATTGGCAACAAGAATGAATGTTCTCGTAGGAGATCCAAAATGTGTTTTAGAAAACAACTTACTGACTGCAGCCGGTTTGCGCTTGCGAATGGGTTTCATGATACTGATGCTGCTGCTGGGCTGGAGGGAGGGCTGGAGCCAGTACGATGTGTTCTCCACATTGGCCATATAGATTCGCAGACTTCCATCCTCACACAAGAGGATCATCGTCGTCCTCTGCTGGTCATTGCTCGCCGTGTGACGTATCGCCACCATATCCTGAATCTGCAAAACAAAAACCATAACCAAGACGTAAGATGGGCCGCGATCAATCATCACTTCCCTCTATGTTCGTACCCTCCACTCACTTTGGCTTTAGCCGGCAAGGTTTTTATCTCCTGGATCATGAAGCTGTCTGGTTTGATCATCACTACCAGAGGGATCCCTGTGGTCTGCTGCACGCAGCAAACTAACCCAGGATGGTTCATGACCTCAGACCACTGGCACAGAGCGGGCGTGGTCTTGCTTCCTCCGTTGGAACTGTATAATAAAAGATTATTGTGACAAACAAATAAAGCAAACGTGCAAATTGGTCATAAGATTACAAAAAATATGTTGCTTAATGCTGACTTACTTAGAGTTACTAAAGCCAAATTATTATTTTTTTTTTTAATTAAACATGTTCTACTCACCTGCTCTATGCAGTGGTATTGCACAGAGTGGCCCCGATCCTCCTCCTCTCGGGTCCCCTGGCTGTTTGCTATGGATGCACACAGTGTCTGAGAGCTCCCGAGTTGTGCGTCTATGGAGCCGCACTCCATTAGACTTACACAGTGGGACTTAAGCCCCCCCCCCCCCCACACTTTCTCCTTACTGCATTTGATTGACAGCAGCAGGAGCCAATGGCTGGGTGAAGGAGGAGGAGAGGGGAGAAGAGATTTAGCCATGCACAGTGCTGGATTTATCCTTTCACATGGGGGGGGGGGGGGGGGGAGCAGAGAAGTAGAATTTTTTTTTACCTTAATTTTTAGCTTTAGTATCAGTTTAATACACTCAGACTTTGTTCATTAAAGGCAAAAACGACAGGCTCTCTTGATAGGGAATCTCCCCTCCTCTTTCTGCCAAGCAGTTGTGAAACCCCAAAAATAAACCCTGATGTCCGTTTGCGAGCTTACACAGTGTTCAGCCATAGCAGTACGACATTCATTCCTCATTGCTGCATTCTGTGAAGGAGGATGTAAACCAGGGGTCTCAAACTGGCGGCCCTCCAGCTGTTGCAAAACTACAAGTCCCATCATGCCTGTTCTGTGGGAGTCATGCTTGTAACAGTCAACCTTGCAATGCCTCATGGGACTTGTAGTTTCGCAACAGCTGGAGGGCCGCCAGTTTGAGACCCCTGAATTGTAAACCCTTACAGACCACTTCTTGCTACAGGCAAGCCTATAAGGTTATAAGCCTATAAGGAATCAGGCTTACCTGTAGCTACCCAGGATATCTCCCTAAACCTGCACAGTTTAGGGGATATCCCCTGTATTTGCATGTGCTGACGTCATCGGCACATGAGCACTGAAGCAAACGCACGTACGTGCCGTTTGCTTCAGTGAGTGTGCCGTTACCGGCGGCTCCCAAGCGCACGCGCGGGAGTGACATCATCGCGGCTCCGGCCAATCACAGCGCCGGAGCCACGATAACCGGAAGAAGCACCCGGGAGTGATGTCGCCGGCCGGTGCTGTGTACAGGCACCGCAGCGAGGGCTTCGATCTCAGGTGAGTATTACATAATGAGCTACGCTATGCATACTAGCTCATTATGCCTTTGTCTTGCAGGTGTTAGTTTTTTTTTTTTTTCAAAGTAGGTTTACAACCACTTGAACAGGTGGTCACATGCAACCCCACATGCATGCAGCATTACATTAACTAAATTTGTCCCTTTGGTGAAGTCAGGGGTTGCACTTGAGGTCCCCCATACCTCTTTATGTTGATGGGGAAGAGAAGAAGTATGTCCAAAGTAGATCGGTTTATGGTGGCAGCAAATGATTTTCCTTGGGAGTAACTGAAGAAGAGCATCTGCAGAACATGGGAATAGTAGACGGATACTCCACCGCCAGCGACCTGCCCGTTACTATCCTGTGCGGGAGAAGACAGAGGATGGTCAGAGCTGCACACACACGTTCATTAATATACACTCACACGATACAACTATCTGCCTCCAACCTTTAGGTCTTCATGGTTGACTTCCAGGACGTTGGTGACGTAAAACTGCCCGTGCTTGGCGCTGCTGGACTCCTCCATGAGCTGCGTGTACACGTAACCCGCAGAGGACATAATGACGATGATATTTTTGCCCTCTTCATTGAACAAGAAGGTGACGTCTCTGATCTTGGAGCTTGGCAGCAGGAAGTAGAATGTGGGGCTTAGAGCATCGGATGAAAGGTCGTACACCTGAAAGAAACATTTTATTTTATGACTGGGCAGACATGATTGTAAGTTTTACCAGAATTCCAGCTATGGCGGAAACACTATGGGGGTTGATTTACTAAAAGGCAAATTCACTCTGCACTACAAATCCACTTGGAAGTGCAGTCGCTGTAGATTAGAGGGGAAACTCTGATTTTATCATCCAATCACGTGCAAGCAAAAATTATTAATTTTTATTTTCCTTGCATGTCCCCCTCAGATCTACAGCGAGTGCACTTGGAAGTGCACAGTGGATTTGCCTTTAGTAAATATCCCCCCTATGCTAAAGTGTTAAAGTAGTTGTAAAGGCAGAAGGTTTATCATCTTAATGCATTAGGATAAAAAGTCATCTGTGTGCAGCAGCCCTCCTCAGCCCCCTCTAATACTTACCTGAGGTCCCTCTAGCTCCAGCAATGTTGTAGGAACGTCTCGGACGTCCGGGACTCCCCTCATTGGCTGAGACAGCAGCGTGGCGCCATTGGCTCCTGCTGCTGTCAAAGTCAGTCAATCAGCCAGCCAATGAAAATAGAAAGGGGGCGGGGCCAGGACACTATCCAGACACGGAGCTGTGACTCGGCTCGGGTGCCCCCATAGCAAGCTGCTTGCTGTGGGGGCACCCAACAGGAGGGAGGGGCCGGGAGAGCAGAAGAGAAGGATCTGGGTTACTCTGTGCAACTACAACAGAGCAGGTAAGTATAACTTTTTTTTTTAAATTAAAAATAACAAAACGAGACTTTACAATCACTTTTATTTTTAATCATTTTAATGTATAAATATTTAAACACACACACACAAAAAAAAAAAAAACATGTTATACTTGTCTGATCTGTACAATGGTCTTGCATAAAGCAATCCTAATCCTCCTCTTCTCAGGTCCCCCACAGGCACTCCTGGCTTTCCCTCTTGCTACCATAGCAAGCTGCTTGCTTTGGGGGTACTTGTGCGTGCTTGCTACCGAGCCGCACTCGATGTCCACAAGACACAAAAAAAAAAAAAAAAAAAAAAAAAAAAAAACACACAGGGACCAGCCCTGCTACCACTTCACTGGCTGTTATTGACAGCAGCTGGAGCCAATGCCTCTCAGCCAATGAGGAAACAGAGACCTGGGAGAGCAGCTGCTCTTGTGCACATTGCTGGATCGCCATCAGGCTTGGGTAAGTATTAGGGTGAGCTGCATACTGAAGGTTTTTACCTTAAGCCTTTAGAACCACTTTAAAAGAGATCCTGTGACTGCAGGGAATTGGGGGGAGGGGGGGGGGGGGCGGGGGACGACTGCTGCACTTATAAAGAGAAGCTTCACAGGGGTCAACACTTCAGCAACAAAAAAAACCTTCCTACCCACACATTCAAACGATATATGTGGTTACATAGTCAGGTTTAAAAAAGACACAAGTCCATCTAGTTCAACCATATTATGCAACCATGGTTGCATAATAGAAAGGAGCCTGAACACACTACAAGTACCCGGTCTCTAAATAATATATGCACCTTTAACAGCGGAAGCTGCACTTACCTTGACAAAGTCAGCTGTTACGATGGCCAGCTCAGTCTGGGACCCGGGCAGCCAGACAGCTTTGATGATGAAGTTACCAGTAGCAAGCTGTGGGTGCAGCACCAGGTGATCAGACACAGATCCCGAGCTGCTGAATGTGAGGACGTGACAGTCCTGGAAGAGACGACAACAAGGAGGACATGAAACCCTTATCTATGGGCGAGGAGGACGGCAATGAGATAGATGAGCACTCGTGGCGCACGTACCTTCAGACCACACACCGCCAGGTAATCCTCCTTGCAGGGGTTACCGGTCAGGCTGAGGACGGTGAAGGGGACAGGGGCAGAGGCCAGTCTTGTCAAGGTCAGTTTTCTCTTACTTGAATCGGCTTGTTTTAGCAGAGCTGAGAGCTGTAGTACTGTGATCTGGATAACAAAGGTGAGAGATGTGCAGGGAAAAAAAAAAATCAGGACATGGTCAAATAATGTATTTCCTAAAAGTCACCCTCTTCCAATCATGGTTTACAAGCGGTTAAGCTAAACTCCAATTCAGGTACAGACAATTGCTGTGTTTAATGGTATTTCATAGATTATTAAAACTGAACTCCAGACAGATAAAGCCAGTGAATTGAATATAATAAAGTCAAATTGCACTTCTTACTTTTCCCTTCTCGTGGCTGACGGCGAGATGTTGCCTTCGCCCATGAGGAGAGGACAGCACGCACATGGCCACCCTGCGGAGCACATGGGCACTGATCAGTTGGCGAATTGTCTGCCCTTGGTCACCGCTGTAATTCATTCTCACATTCTCGAAGGCGCCCTCCTGGGAGCCAAGTGTTGGAACCTATGGGGGGGGAGGGGGGAAACAGAACAAACCTTAAAAATTCCTGAAAGCGTCCATGCGGCCTTTTTCTCCTACCTATCAACTCCGGCCATTACCATCAGCTGGTCCGTCATCTCCACAGTCTTCTCCAGCGTGTGTAACTGGTCCAGGGCCTGCTGAGCTCTGCTGCTGCTTCCCACAGCAGAGGCTTGTTGGAAGTTATTCCGGACAGCGTTCATCAGGAAGTTCAACATGTCCAGGATCAGAGGCGCAAATGAAGAATTTGCCTAGAAGACATTTATAAAAAGCAGAATGGGTAGTTGTATTCAGGAAGGTGACAATCTCAAAGCAGAACTATAAGATGATATAAAAGCTAAAAGTCAAAAGTGTAGCTCCACTTTTTTTTTTTTTTTTCTCAACAAAACACAATTCCTTCTAGGTGATGTATGTACATTTCAGGGATTTTGACAAACTTTGTTGCAGATTCCTACACCTTTTGTTATTCTGAAGAAATCACTGTTTGTTCCTCTGTGCTGGGTGAGTCTAATGGGAGTGGTTTCATAATTACCAACCAGCTGCTGCAGCTGTAGGGCTCTAATTAGGAAAGTTGCAGGGTCTGCATCCCTTTAGACACGATTTCCTATTTGGAGAAGCTTACCAAAAATGAAATTTTTTGTTGCAGGGGATGCCAAAAATGGGAGACAAATCTTAGTGTAGACTTTTGGGAAAAGAAAAATCAGTGAGCCAATCACACAATCAGGAAATGATGTTTCTGGGGGGCGTTCTGTACACATTCTGTACAGAACACCTTCCAGGTAGCCATATTGCATTTTACAGAAAATTACAGCAGCTGCAGATTGAAAAGGAAAGGTAATTTTTAATAACATTCAATTACAATATGATTTGTGTAGCAATTGTATATGCTATATTATTTATTTTTCTATTTTTTTTCCCATGAAAGTGGAGTTACCCTTTAAAGCAGGGGTCTCAAACTGGCGGCCCTCCAGCTGTTGCGAAACTACAAGTCCCATCATGCCTGTGGGAGTCATGCTTGTAAATGTCAGCCCTGCAAGGCCTCATGGTACTTATAGTTTTGCAACAGCTGGAGGGCCACCAGTTTGAGACCCCCTGCTTTAAAGGATAAGTTCACCTTCCATAACGTTACGCCCATATTCTATGCACCGGCCCCATCTTCTCCCAGTGCCAGCTGCCCCAATTTAAAAAAGAACAGGGCTGACCAGGGCTCCGCCCACCCGTCGCTCGTTGACAGTCCTCTGAATGGAAAATGACACAGTCCAGCAGCCTTTGCGGCTGTCGGCTTGTAGTTTTTATTGAACTACCGCAAAGCTGTGAGCGCTGGGGTATTTTATTCATTCTTCCTGATGAAATATATCGTCTTCCTCATGAGGTTTGAGCAAGTTGATAAACGGACAGATCTGCAGAAGACCTGCATGGCACCAGTGATCTGCCGATGCAATGCTTTACAGGCTCCAAAAAAAAAAAAAAAAAAAAAAAAAAAAAAAAGCAAACCTGTGACCGCTGAGCTGGATTACTTTACTGATGGGAAAAGTGAAGCCGGGGACTGGCGTTGATAAAATCAGGACTGCCTGAGCAGACTTACAATTCTATTGGTAGGTAGAACACATCTGTATAGGACAGCACAGTGGCTATCCTAGTACTTCTTGTTTGTAGCATGGGGGGGGGGGGGCAGGAAATTATCTGCATAAAGTTTTCATGTTCTTCCTGTGCTTTTGTGGGTTCCCAGGTACTCTAGTTTCCTCCTACACTCCAAAGACCCGTTATAATTGGTTATTTGGCTGCAGTCTAAACTTTCCCTTGTGTATTTACAAGAGCAAACTGCACTCTTGTGATCCACAGGAGAAGTACAGCCAAACAAGCTTTTCCCCGTACCTCTCCTTTAATGCTAAATGTAAATTTGCATACAAATGACAGGTGTACAGACTTATCACAGACGTCTCCTTACTTGGCACATCAGCTCCTCTCTGCAGCCTTCTATGTTCCGGCACAGGCTGCTCCGCTTCGGCTTCTCATCTTCACCCTTTCCATCGCTGATCGTCACCTTCCCCTTGTCCGTGAGGGCAGAGCCGGGGTGTCTGATGGCACTTTCTGGCAGGCGAGGTTCACTTTGGAAAGCCGACTCCTTCATGGTGGAGCCCATACCGCTGCTAGGAGTCCTTTTGACCAGAGCCTGGAGAGATAAACGCTCTGTGAGGTCCTGTGCCCATCACACAACAGAGCTCTACACACCAAACAGGTCTAAGACAATCCCTTCTCACCAGTCTTTGGGCTTTATGATCTAAAGCCTCTGTTTGCTCATGGAAACCAATAAAAGTAATGAATTGTTTGATTAGCAACACAGCCATTTTTACCTAGAGCTAATTTAGGTAAAAGTTGGGTAAATATGACCACCAAATCATTCAGCAAAGTTCAAACCGTGCCTTAAAAAAACTGAAGATAAACACTCTCAGCCTAGGTTCACACTTGTGTGATCTCAGACAGACATCGCATGCGATTCACACCTGCGATCACATGCGATGTCTGTGCGATGCAAGTTCAGCCATACAGTTGTATGGCTGAACTCGCATTAAAATCGCAGAAAAAAAAAAAAGGGTGCACTGAAATTGTATCGCATTGGTGTTCTCACCCATCACACTGCGTTCTATGAAACGATCTGGTGGTGTCATTAACAATGTATTGACAACCGCAGCGGTTCGCAGAGGACATCGTGAACTGCCTGCGGGAGAAATGCGACGTGGGAACCGGCGCTGTAAATCGCGTTGGTTCCCGTATTGCACAAGTGTGAACCTAGGCTCACGCATCGCGCCACTCTCTAACAGAAAGCTTTGGGTTTTGAATCAACAACCAGTGTGGCTCCTGACCATGTGATCACCATGACAGTCTTGGTCCCATGAGGGAACTGAGGAATATTAGCTTCTATTAGGGACTCGATATACACAATTCCTGTAGGGCTGCACCTTAAACATGGAGCTCAGCAGTGGTTTGGGTCAGGTGACTTATAACAGTGCAGGCGTCAGAGTCCCACCAAACCCTTTTCAGCTCGAAGCCAAACAACTAGGCTAAGATCTTGTTGCCCCGGTGTTCACTGCCCAGTTCTAAAAATCTGAAAAAATGACCAGAGAACACTCACCAGGCAGCTGCCATCTTCCTTAGCTCCGCAGTCACAGAAGAAGGAGCCATACTTGGCATAGGAAATCTCGTGGTCCTTGTGGCAGACCTTGGCACAGACAGTGCAGACACCTACGCCATCGACCATTTTACAGGTGTGACAGTGATACCTGCAGACAAAAACAGCAAAGAACACCAGGAATAAAACACTGGACTACTCACGGCATGTACAAACCATTGTACTAGTGACACGTTTTTATAAACTCATAATGGCCTCGTACAACCTATTCTTACCCAAAACTGTTCTATTTTGTATAAAGAAAAACAAACAAACAATGGGGCTACCAAGCCCAAGCAATGAGTCCAGAGTCACCCCAAAGGTAATGCAGTCTAATTAGTCAAGGATTACAACCACTTAGAGCTGCACGATTCGCAATTTTTTTCCCTGTGAAAACCGGGCAGTCTGCCAAGAATCACAACATTCTTTAGCAGTGGAACTTAAGTATAAACATTGTAACAATTTGTCCTTTAGATCAAACATAGGCATTTCCCCATTCTGCCTCTCCTCGCCGCGATCGCAGGCCACCGGTGGAGTTCACGGGACCCGCTGGCACACTTTAGCGTGCCCACTATCCTGCTTTTGCGGACTGACGTACAGGTACATCAGTTTGCGCAGGGGTGCCATTCTGCTGCCGTATATTGGCATGAGCCAGTCGGCAAGTTGTTAAAGCATGACATGTTTGGCATCTATTTATTCGGAGTGACATCTTTATATTTTACAAAAAAAAAAAAAAATAAAAAATGGGTTGTGCATTGTGGTTTTTTAAAAAATTATATATATATATATATATATATATATATATATATATATATATATATATATATATATATATATATATATATATATATATATATTACACACATATATATTAATATATATATATATATATATATATATATATATATATATATATATATATAAATAAATGCAAAAGTTTTTTTTTTTATTTTTCCCCAAAAATTGCGCTTAAAAAACCGCTGCGCAAATACCGTGTGATAAAAAAAAAAAACAAAAAAACAAACAATGCAAAACCCACCAATTAATGCTCTAGGGCCTCAGCTTTAAAAAAAAAAAAAAAAAAAAAAAAAAATTATATATAACGTTTGGGGTGGTGGGTTCTAAGTAATTTCTAATAAAAAAAAAAAATATATAAATGGATTTTCACATGTAAACAAAAAAAGTGCCAGAAATTGCCAGTTGAAGACCAGGCATTAAAGCGGGATTCCGGCCAGGACTTTAAATAAGTACGCTTACCTGTCCTGGGTGTCCGCGATGTCGGCCGCCCGAGGCCGACCCGTCCCTCGGCACTGCCATCCTAACTAAGGGAAAAAGGCAGTGGAGCCTTGCGGCTTCACTGCCAGTTTCCTACTGCGCACGCGGCGCTCTGTGAATGGCCTTGTGGTTTTCTGGGAACACACACAGTTCCCAGAAGGCAACGGGGCCTCTCACCGAGGAGCAGGACACGCCGTGTAATAGGAAGCGACAGATTAGGAAGACTGCCTAGCAACAAGGGTTCAGGTAAGTTTAAAAAAATTTTTTTTTTTTTTCAAATGTTTTTTTTTACAATTTTTCATGCTATTTTTTATATTAGGGTGGCCCTCCACTTTAACTGGCAGTAATCTCCAAATACAGTTTATAGGCAGTCTGTATCTTTATTATCAAAGTCTTAAGCTCAATGGATGAATGTACGGTCTATTTGATGCAATATTTTGTTACAGTAACTTTACAATTTGATAGTGACTGAAGAAAAAAAATAAAAATAAATAAGGGAGGAGAATTGTACAGCCGTGGAGCACATTAAACTTCTTAGGCTTAAAATAATAACTACAAGTGACAGAATCAGTGAATAATTTCACAGAGCCCCATAACATTTAATGGGCGGATCTGGAGTACACACAGAGATTGCTCCATATTTTTAGGAACTCACCAGTGTTGATTCATGAACTCTTTCTGTGTGATGGTGAAGGTACACAGCTTGTTACACAAAGAATCTTCATCCTGAATCATACAGAAAAATAAAAATCTAGTTAATCACAAGCTTTTTCAAAAAGGATGCAACTGCGAATGCGCAGATCTATTCTCCACACTACTGTGTGTTGCTCAGAGCAGCAAACGATGTGACAACTTACAGAGTCTTCGGCCTGCGAATCATCCTCTTCAACTGCAAGCTCTTCCACCCAGTCTGAGTCCACCTCAATTGCTCGTTCCTCCCCATCCACAGGAACATGGCAGTGCCCCTGTCCCGCACCGTGGCTTAAGGCGTTGGTAACATCGGCCAGGTATGAGACAATGTGACATGTGCACTCCAGGACAGTGACGTGCTAAATGATCACACACAAAAGGTAAAGGGCAAAAATTATTTCCATCTTACTACAGCCGATATATAGACAAGACGCAAAATCTAGCCACCCCCTCCTGTATTCTGAACGATCCCCAACTCTTCCGGCCCTATACACATAATTAGCTTGTCAAATGTAGTCTGAAGGGCATCAGATTCTGCTTTTATTTTAAAGCCGCTTGTATTCTACATACAGATATAAAAAGGGCAACTATAATGGCTTTTGGTCAAGTTTATTGTTTTTCTATTAAAATTTTTAAGTTTTCATATTTTAGGTTTAATAAGGTTTTATATAGTGTTTTTTTTTTTTTTTTTTTTTTTTTAAACATGGGTTAGCTAAAGAGACAGCCCAGTAGAGAAGCTTGCTTTGAGGCTCCTATTAATCTGCTTTGGTAAGGTAGGAGTCAATACTCTGATAAAATCCTCAAGTTCTGTAAACAAGGGCTTCTTCCAGCAGAGCTGAACAGTAAGCATAGTAATGATGTGAAAAATGAGACAACATTGACATCTACTGGCTAGGACTACACAAAAGGAACATTTCTCTTCCCTATAGCAGGTATCACTAAATGGTCCAGATGGAACAGACTAAGTCACTGTTCCATCTGGACCCAGGGGGCAGAATAGACTACTGGGGGGGTGATGTAAAGGGGCAGAGAGATGTGCTGGGAGGGGGTGATGTAAAGGGGCAGAGAGCACTGCTGTGGGGTGTAATGTAAAGAGGAAGAGGAGATGTGAGGGGGCAGATACTACTGCTATGGTGGGGGGGGGGGGGGGGGGGGTGATGCGAGGGGGGCAGAGGACACAGTTAGGGAGGGGGGGGGGGGGGGGTTTGAGGTGAAGGAGCAGAGAGCACTGCTGTAGGAGGTAATGTAATGTAAACGGGGAGAGATGTGAGAGGGGCAGGAGGACACTGCTGTGGTGGTGGTGGTGGTGGTGGGGGGGGGGTGATGCGAGAAGGGCAGGGGACAGTGCTGTGGGGGTGATGTTAAGGGGCAGAGCAATGTGAGAGGGGCAGAGGACACAGATGTGGGGGGGGTGGGGGTGAAGTGAAGGGGCAGAGCAGTGCTGTAGGGTGTAATGTAAAGGGGGAGCAATGTGAGAGGGGCAGAGGACACTGCTGTGGAGGGGTGGTGATGTGAAGGGGGGTACAGAACACTAGAGAGGACACTAATGTAAGCACAGGATTGTGAAAGGAGAGGATGGGGGCTGCGATGTGAAGGGGTCATTAGACAAACTTGCGATCGGACCTCCAGGAATTTTAATTCAACACCCCTGCCCTATATATTCCTCTTAATGACTGGCTGTATCTGTAAACAAGCAGGCTTTGAGCAGTCATGACATTCTACAAAACTCCTTTGTACAAGTAAAAGTTATTTACCTTTCCTTGCATGACATTGTTGTTCAGCTTTTCAACCACATTCTTTTGAGACAGATATTTCTTGCTGAAAGAGACATATTAGGGGTTACAGGCAGAGTCTGGACCTGTTCCACTTATAGAACATACACTATATGACCAAAAGTACATAAACCCCTTCCAAATCATTGGGTTTGGGCGTTTCCAGGGAAGGATACGGTTAATACTCCATCATACAAAAAGACATTTTGGACAACGGTTGGCTTTCAACCTTGTAACATTTTGTTGAAGACCCTTTTCTGTTCCAACATGACTCCTTTTCACAGACACAGCTCCATAAAGACCAGTTTGGTGTGGAGAAACTCAAATGGCCTGCACAAAGCGCTGACTTCCACCCTATTGACCCATTTGGTATAACTTGGAATGACGAGTCTTGTTGAGAGACTCAAATTCATATCATGCCTCTAGTTTTGGAAATAGAGGTCCAACAAGCTCATATAGGTGTGAGGGTCCAGGGTCCACACATTTTTGTGCCACGTAGTGTAACTACTGAAAACACTCACCATCTTGCCAGCCACTCCATAGCAGCGTAGTGAAGCTGCAGATGACCGGCGCCTTGTCCGGCACTTGCCAGGGTAGCCATGACAACCATCAGCTCTGGAAATCCAGTGCCATCACCATTGGTAAGCAGTTCAGTGGCCATGGGGATGAGGGTACTGAGGAGCACAGTGCACACGCCTTCTCCAACTTGGCTGCAAGGCACAAACATCACATATGAATGGAAGAACCTCTGGCAGAAGACACAGAAGAGATTGGCGTGGCTGGGCGGTCTCACCTGTTCTCTCGCACAATGTAAGCTGTGAGTAGCTGCAGCAATTGCCGGTTCTCCTGGACGATCTCAGCCTGGTCAGAGTCTTTTGGAGGCGGGGTGGTCATACGAATGAGCCAGGACTGCAACTGGGAAGGCTCCACGCAAGCAAGTTGAGCTATTGTCCCGCAGAGATGCAATAGGCTGGGGCTCGGGTTCTTTTCCGCTATTGCCAGAGAAGAAATGACTTAGGTGGGTGGTGCCTGTGTATTTCCAACTCTAGCTCCCCCCTCCCCAAAAACAGGCTACACTCCAATGGCACTCTGCTTTACTGCCAGAATGGACACAGTCTTTCTCAAAAAAAAAAAAAAAAAAAAAAAAAAAGCAATAGAATACAAAAACCCCAAGAGCAGCACTCCACAGTAGAAGGTTGACCGATATCATTTTTTCAGGGCCGCACCGATTTTTCGGCTGCCTTTAAGGCTGATATTCTGTAGATTTAAAGTTTTTACACAGTCTTATTATTATTACTTTTGTAGGTGTCACAAAGAATGTAAACATCCCTTGTGACAGTAATAAGCAGTGACAGGTATTCTTTATGGAGGGATCTGGGATCTATAGGACCCCAAACTCCTCCTCTGCACTTGAAAGTAATCAAACCGCCAAGATCAGCGTTTTGAATACTTAAAAATTTTTTAAAAAATTGCGCCTTTAGGATGGCAGTAATCTGGAAGTGATGTCATGACATTGCTTCTGGTTTACTAGATCCGAGACCCTAACAAAGCAGATTCTGGCTTTGTTAAGGTCTCCGGCCAGCCGGCGGATGTGCCAGCTGGTTGCTCGGGCCTTCTGGTGGCATGAGAGACCCAGGCGGGGCAGCGGGTCCCCTCCCACTGCTCATTAGCCGCATCGGTTGCTATTACAAGAAAGCGGACCGTCTGCTCTGAAGAACAGTACCAGGGTGATGCCTGCAGCTGCAAGCATCACCCCAGTACAACCCCTTGAAGCAATATCAGTAAGTTAGTGAACGATACTTTAAAAGAAAAAAAATAAATAAAAAAAATGAATATTGGCCGCCCTGATAAATTGGTCGACACCTACTCCAAAGCCAGGCGTTTTATTTCTCTACAGTAGCTTTGCTCAACTTCTTTACCCCAGAGGAACCCTTAAAACAATGTTCAGGTCTGAGCAAACCCCTGCTATAATTAAATGGGGGGTCAGCGAAAAGAACGCCCTCCTTACAAGGGCGACTAGTGTGCCATTCTTCCAGACAGCTAAAAACATTAATGGTGTCATATTGCTTTGGAATTATGCAGGCACCAAAAAGGTGAGATCAACCAGCCACATCCCAAGGAACCCCTAGCTCTCTCTGTGGAGTAACCTTGGTTGATTGAGAATGGCTGGTCTACAGTCTTGTAAACTCTGAGGCATTATTCTGTCCACATGACCGATCACAAACCACTTACTCAGCTGGAAAAGTTTTGTGAAGAGTTTCAGAACCCGGTTACAGAACTTGGCAGAGAGAGCCTCGTTTGCAGTGGCCATCATGATTTGTACAAGTTCTCCTCTGCAATAAAAAAAAAAAAAAAAAAAAAGAAGAAAATAGAATAGTGAGTACAGAAGTGCCTAAAATGTGTCATGTGGCTTTTAGAAGCACTATTCAATGTTAAATTTAAAAAACCCTATCCTAGAAGCATGAAAAAGGGAAACCATACAGATAACAGAAAAAAAAAAAAAAGAAGGAAGAACGCCTCTAAGTGTAATATTTATTTAGTACATGAGACAGTCAAACACTCACATGTAAACTCACAAGTAAATGATAAAAGGCTCTCACAAGTAAACGATAAAAGGCTCATCTGTGGGCAACAATCTGATGGAACGAGTCCTCAGCATCTCCAATTCCGGGGTAGTAAAAACCACTGTTAGATAGCCAGCAAGTCCGAGTCGTTCCGGGTATAGGTGGACAGAAGGCGGCTTGGAACGCAATGCCAGTAGGCGTGCGACGTCACCAGGGTGAAGGGAAAACCACAACGCGTTTCAGAGCATGCGCGCTCCTTTCACAAGCGGTACGGGATGAGAGGAAGTAACAATGTATTATCTACTAATTAACGGCTTAACACTATTAAGTTATTGATCACAGAAAAGATCTAAAATTAAAAAGGTTTTTTTTTTTTTCTTTTTTTTTTTAGATCTTTTCTGTGAATAATAACCTTACAGTGCCAATCCGCTAATTAGTAGATAATACATTGTTACTTTGAGTATTTAAACTTGGCTCCCTTTCATCCTGGTATCACTTGAGAAAGGAGCGCGCATGCTCCATATGAGCCGCACGCATTCTCTGAAACACGTTGTGGTTTTCCCTTCACCCTGGTGACGTCACACGCCTACTTGCGTTGCGTTCCAAGCCGCCTTCCATCCAGCTATACCCAGAATGACTCGGACTCGCCGGCCATTTCCCTGTCACACCGTGGTTTTTACTACCTTGGATTGGAGGTAGTGAGGATTCATTCCACCGGATTGTCACCCACAGATGAGCCTTTTATCTTTTACTTCCATGCGAGTGTTCATTTGATGGATTGTCTCATGTACTAAATAAATATTACACTTAGAGTTGCTCTTCCGTTTCTTTCAATGTCATTTTCCAGAGTCGGCTTCACTCCTAAGAGATTGTCTTTTAGGCACGGTTCACACTAGGACGACTTGTCAGGCGACCTAGTCGCCTGACAAGTAGCGTCCCGTTCTGTACAATGGAACCGTTCTAAGGGGAGCGACGCAAGTCGCTCCGACTTAGAAAAAGGTTCCTGTACTACTTTGGGGGCGACTTGCATAGACTTCTATACAGAAGTCGTTTTGCAAGTCGCCCAGGCGGTCGTGTGCAGGTCGCCTCGGTGAGGCGACCTGCAAGTCGTGCCGCCCCTAGTGTGAACCGAGCCTTACTCCATGCCTGCTAATTGACAGGTGTTTTCTTCACTCCATGGAATCTTTGATGGACTTATTGGACTATTGCCTTTTAGTTACATATTCTTAATATTTATCTCCTGTGCGCTGGCATTTTATCGTTTTTTGTCTTATACAGATAAAACAGGGGCCCTTCATGTATGAGAGATTCAAGTCTTCTGAAGTAAACCCAATGCGTCCCATACTATCGGAAAATGTTGGCGGAAGCTCTGCCCTTCTTTTTTGAGGTGTTTATCAAACTTTTCATCAACAAGTTTACAGACTACCAGAAGGTCACCAAACCTACATACCTCTCAGTGAAGAAATCTTCCATGGCCTTCCGAGCCTGACTGGTCTCAAGCTGCTTCTCCAGGTACTGCAAACACTCCTCCAGAATGGACTCGTCCAGCCCACTATAAAGTAAATGTGAAGCCAATCAGTTATCATAATTAAAGTGGGATTTCAACCCCCGCCCTTCTTTTTTTTCCTTTTTGTTTAAAATACTCCAACCTACCTGGTGGTGAGTTCTGCACAGTTCAGGTACTCACCAGCGGATCCAGCACTGTCCAACCAAGATCCTCCTCTCTACTGGCAGCACTCGGCCCCGCACCGCCATGTTTTGCTATGACGTCATCGATAAGCTGCCGGCTGTTTCGGGTTTAGCCGGTGCACCCATCGATGACACCATGCTAGGCTTGCCCCCTCCATCTTTACTAAATGGATGGCTTTGCCTCCTGGGATACGTGACGTGCATATTTCAAGAGGCAAAAGGGGGGACAGTGCACATCATTTAACTAGGCGAAGTACCTGCAAGGGTGGGTGGGGACAAACAAACACACACACAAAAAAAAAAAAAAAACACTACTCGGGACTGGAGAACATGTGAAGTGGAGGGATTACGCTGCAGAGGGTGAAGAGCTGTTTTAAACAACTTCAGCCAAACCCTGTGAGGAAAAATTATGTCTTTACTGAAGTCTTGGTCACTTATGGAGGACACCCACCTCACCCCAAAACTTCCCATTAAAAAAAATTAAATAAAAAAAAGGAAGAAGTCAGACAAAATAGGAAGCGATGGGAAATCTTCCTAAATGTGACACATGCTGGCTTTTGCAAATCAGAGACCATTACTGACCTGGATGGGTCGGCGTGATGGGCGAGGATATTGTAACATCCGGTGATCAGCTTTTCGTACACTTTGGACAGGAACTCGTCTGACTCGGCTGGTCCCAGTACACGCTCCAGCGATGTGCTGCACAGTTCGGCCACACTCTCCGTGCTGCTCTCCAAAAGCAGAGGCAGCAGTGACTGGGTCAGCTGGTGGGAGTTCAGGTCCTCGGGGCACCAACTGCAATGATTTGGGGAGTACAGCAGATTAGATACAAATAACACTGCAATAAGAAGTACCATAAGCAGCCGCAGGAACTCACACTATGAGGTCTCCGGTTAGGCGAACCAGAGACAGGAGGACATGTTTGAGTGAGGCAGCCAGAGACAGGCTGGGACTACACAGAGTGCCTAGGTGAGCCGCCTGAACAGCACCAATATAACTCTCTGAGGGGATGGTGTCGTTGGCAAAGGCATTGCGCTGAAAGAGAAAAAAAAAAAAAAAAAAGTAGATTTTTGGTTTACTTGTAAAATATTCTTGGATTACATCACAGAACATCTTCACGTCCAGTACGATAGGGTTATACTGCCACCTTCAGGTGAATGGACACTGGCAAAAAAAATAAAATAAACAAAAAAAAAAAAAAAAAAGGCAGAAGACCCCTCCTAGGGATTACCCCTCCCAGTTAGTCAAGGCTGCAGGTTTTGTAGTAAGCCATAAAACGACAATAGGCAGGAGGGAGGGATCTCTGTCTCCTGTGAGGTACACCAAAAAAAAAAATAAAAAAATAAAAAAAATAAAGGAGGTTCTACAGGCAAGACCAAAAATCCTAAATCACTGGGGAACAAGGCTCTCCACACTTTAGATGTGGTTCATGTTATTGAGTGTTACTTGAAGTCGACTGCTACAATCTGATACACTCTTTGTGCTTCCTGAAGATCCAAGGAAGGGTCACGCAGCTTTCAAATCTACCATTGCTCCAGGTTTTTGTCATCTTATGTCTCAAGTTTACATTTTAAAGAGCAAGGTTCCACCATTTTCGGTGACAGCGAGCGTTGGCGTTTCCTGAACATTTTGACATCAGGCTTTGGTAGCTCAAGTTTGTAAAGCTACTACCTGGTCTTCAGTTTATACTTTTTTGCAGATTTAACAAGTGGATGTTAGAGACGCCAAGGAGACTACCTTTGGTCAGCATGTTTAGCAGGCGCCAACATGGACAGTGATGCCCTCAACCCATAGTCAGTGCTTTAGGACATCACCATCGTAATGGAGGTGAAGATGCTCTGTGTTCCGTGATGTATAATAAAATATATATATTTTCTTTTTGGAGTACATCTTGGGACACAGAGATCCCACCCCTGTCTTTGGGGATTTATGACTTGCTACAAGAACTTTAGCCTTGTCTAACAGGGAGTGGGTTATGCCTAGGAAAGGACTTCTTGCCTTTGTTGGCCAGTGTCCAATCACCTGAAGGTGGCAGCACAACCCGATGGTAATGGATGTGAAGGGGCTCCAGTGTGCATGTCCCGTGATGTACAACACAGAAAAACACATTGAGCTTTCTTATATTCCATAGGAGACATCTGCAGGAGACCGTTTAGTCTCTAAAGGGAACCAGGCTTCATATTGTCATGCAAACTTTGCACTCACCCATGACCCGATACTGGGGAACTCATTGGTGTGGATGTTGTTCCAAGACTCGCACAAGGTCTGTACAGCAGTAGGCAGATTCTGAATCAAAACCGGGCCTGCAATTTGAGAAACACTCAGTTATCAATCTAATTTTTGATCGGAAAAAAAAAAAAAAAAAAAAATCTGAAATTTTTTCAATCCCGAGCATCCGACCATCATACCCAGAGTGTTAGCTTTGCAGCGGGAGGAGCCGATGGCCAGCACAGCAGCATAGCCCTGAAGCTTTTTCTCATCGGAGCCCTCCTCGGGCAGGCTCTGCAGCAGGTAGCAGCGGGTGAGCGACGCATACATATCGAGCAGCTGTAAAGATGCCGGCAGGAGGTTCTTGGCGACTTGGGAGGATTTGTGAGGGTCAGTCTCTGCTGATAGTTTGGAGAAGTGTTCGTCCAGGGACACTTGCACCTTGCAGATGACGGCGTCCAGAGTATAAATGCACTGTAGGTTGGGCCCCTTGCGGAGCTGCTCAAACGTGTATCCGCTGGAGCTGCAGTATGTGGAGATCTGAAACAGAAGGGTTACAAAAATCTGTGTTTTATACTCAAGTAGACTCAGTAAAAGTTAAAGTGGAACAGGTGGGGGCCCTAAAAAACAAAAAATTATGAGCAGGAACGTTTTTATTACAGAAGAGACCTGCTAAATCTCCTCTACATTAAAGGCTTCTTACCTTGTAGCACCACAAGCCTCATTGTTCTGGTAGTACATGCACATTACAGCCCCATAGACTTCTATGTGGCAGTGTCCCAAGGCCAGGGATAAAGGGAGATGGCCTTATAGTGGTCTATTGGGCTATTGTAAATCACAGGCATGGTTGGGAGAGCGAGACTCATGTTACTGGATGTACAAACCAGAGGCCACATCCAACAGATCGAGGCAAGAAAGAAACCCTGGAGGAGTTAGGTTAGGCTTAAGGGAAAGGGGCAAAAAGGATAAGTGCACTTTACCTTTAATTTAATGCCCTCCGCCATAAACAGGACTTCCTCTTGCTCCTGCGGTGCACCACCAGCCATAATAATAGTAGTAGTAGTAGTAGTAGTAGTAGTAGTAGTAGTAATAAGCCCTGCCCTGTGTAAGTGCTGATGGGAACTTACACAGGAATAACTGACTCCAGCCCCATGTGACAGCTCTGGCCCAACCACCAAACATTGTGACATGAGAGGAAGTCAAATATTCCCCCATACCTACAGGTACTGAGCAGTGAGGGAGCAGAAAAACATTACAACACCTAGATACGTTCTGGACAACGGCTCTCACCTGCCGAGCGATGTATTCTTCCGCCACCTCCACGTCGTATTTGATGGAGTTGCATTTGGTTGCTGTCTGTTCAGTCAGGTTAGTCGCTCTCTCCAGCTTCATCCCTTGCTTCACAAGATGATCCTAAAAAACAAACCCAGAAAAAAACTGAAACCAATATCCATGGTCAAAATTTCCAAAAAGACGCTCATGCCGAAGAGAAAGAAGCTTTGATATGAAAGGAATTAAATTGTTAGCTCCAAGATCCATACCTTAATCCACAGCTGGTAAGATGGGACTCGGAGACGCGAGGCCCACCGCAGGGTGTGTAAGATTTCACACTCACTGGGCCCAGACACGTTCTGGGAAAGTTGCTTCATGTAGTGTCTGGAAGGGGGCAAGATTCCCAGAATCCTCCACAGGATAAGGAAGTGATACTGAAGAGCACACGCCTCCTGAGGAAAGCAGAATTACACCTCATATTAATTTTTTTTTTTTTTTTATTTACCCACCACAATACAGTGCAATATTGATGAGATGCAAATAGGGGGAGAGAGAAAGAAGGAGGGTGGGAGAGAGGAAGGAGGGTGGGAGAGAGGAAGGAGGGTGGGAGAGAGGAAGGAGGGTGGGAGAGAGGAAGGAGGGTGGGAAACATGAAAATACTGAATGGCAAAACTATAAAAGAAAAAAAGAAGGCTAAGCATATACTAGTACGGGTGACCAGCGGTGCACTTTGCAGTCTAGTCTTCTCCCCATTCACTGGAGAATAACACTGAAAAATCTGGGATGTGAGGTTAGACGTGGCTGCTAGTACAAACGTTAAAACTAGTACAGTAATTTTCTTTCAAAACAGTTAAGAATATTGGATACACCCAACGTATTTGGGGAGACCCAGTTGGCTGCCCTCATTGCTACTAGGATACAATGACGATTCAAGTCTGATTCTAAACCATAACACATACTTTCTAGTGAACTCCATGCCCAATCAATTACGAATCGTTTGTTCAAGCCCTAAAAGCAGGAGTCGGCCCTTTCTCCAAAATGTGTTGGCTGTATCTGTTGTTCTTAATAAATCACCAAAGGAAATTAAAATTTCTACAAAATGCTCTCAAACACTCAAGAATTGATCATTTGATTTGGGGTTTACCTCCTGTGGCAACCCACCAGTGTATGGGTCCAGGATTCTCAACCAGGCAGGTTGAGGGGCTCCAGTGTATTCACTTGTTTGGGAGGAAACATTTTTTTCAGTTTCCTCATTATTTAATAAAGTCCGCTTTGGGACCTGGAGCCCGGGGATTTCTTAGAGATCCGGGTGGGATGAAATCCCTAGTCCTGGGTCCGGGTTTTGAGACTCACCGGCACACTCATTGTTCAGGTGTGTGTGCATGCCTGATAGAGTCAGGACCAGGGTTCTGGGCTTCACCCTCCCGAGGAGTCCAGGTGTGCACTGAAGTAGGCAGAGAGTGCAGGCTGCACTTTAAAAGCCTGAGTCTGAGGTCGCTGACAGTAGTCAGGAGAGCTCCGTGTGGGAGCCTGAGCAATGGTGCGGCTGCTGCTGAAGAGAGCCAGGTGGCTCGGTATTTTTGTTTGCAATGCTGCATGTGTAAGCCAGGAGGCTGAATCTCCTTTTATTTAAAGCTGATGGTGAAAACCCCCTGCGAGGGAAACCACTTTTGTTTTCATTTCTGGAACTTTGTTTTTCTTTAATAAAAGTGGGCCAAAAAGCCCTGAAAAGGAATCATCTGTGTGGACTGTTCTCGCTAGCGGGTGCTACACTTGAGCTAAACAACCCCGCAAACTTTACACACCCTAAAAATGGAAAACTAACTTTTTTATTACATATTAAAATCAATTGCTTTTCCCATCATCCTAGCGCTGCCACATACCTATCACACTGGAAAGTCTGGAAAGACATCATTAGGAAAAATTCTCTTACCAGTGCTGTGATACTTTTATTCTCGTTTCTTCTGAGTGTATCCAATCGAGATCCAGCAGCCAGAAGAGAAATCAGCGCTGTGTACAAATCATCATACTTCAAGGCTCGGGAGAAGAGGACCTCACAAACCTGACAAAAAACACCCGCACATAGGTTAGGGGGGTACAGTCCTGCTCTTTCAATGTGTTATCTGGTATTTCATGACTCGGGATGACCTTACCTCACTATCCAGCCGATGCAGGTCATCTTCGGAGGCCTCCTGAGAAAGGATACTGTAGAATCTGGGATGTGGGGCACTATCTGGAAAGAAAAGAAAAAAAAAAAAAAAAAAAAAAAATGAAAGCACCATTTCTCACATAGCAACAGGTAAAAAAAAAAAACACACACACACACACACACACACACACACACACACACACACGTGAAGAGGAGGTTTTCTGTATTAAAATTATAATATATATATCAGTTTCTCACCTGATGTGCAATGTTTCGTCCAGTTTTCTTCCACCTCCTTGAAGCCATAGTAGAGGGGCGTAGTACGGCTGGTTCCTTCCTGGGCAGCCCCAGAGCCACTAGGAGGGTTGAGAAGATTATATTGTACCTGGAAAACATCAAAGGTTGATGGTGATGGATGCTACAACAAACTGATGGAGGAACTTTAGTACACAAAATTAAAAGGAGGAACTGCAGTCTGCTCACATAATTTGCAATAAAAACATCTTTGCCATTCTGAAGATTCCCTCCAACCACTTTGAATATTTTTTTTTTTTTTTTTTTATATTATATTTAATTTTTTTAATATTATACATTTAATTCTGTACTTGAAAAATACGCTGCAGAAATCTCCCTCCACTGAGTCTGGCTGCATCTATTTTTAACTGTGGGCAGCTTAAGCTGCTGCCTGTTCATGTCAGACAAACAGAGGCACAACTCCAGCTCTGCAGCTCTCATTGGCACTCTTATGACTCATCCATCTCTGGAGAGCGAGAAAGAGCGAGCGAGCGAAAGAGCGAGCGAGCGAAAGAGCGAGCGAGCGAAAGAGCGAGCGAGCGAAAGAGCGAGCGAGCGAAAGAGCGAGCGAAAGAGCGAGCGAGAGAAAGAGCGAGCGAGAGAAAGAGCGAGCGAGAGAAAGAGCGAGCGAGAGAAAGAGCGAGCGAGAGAAAGAGCGAGCGAGAGAGCGAGCGAGAGAAAGAGCGAGCGAGAGAAAGAGCGAGCGAGAGAAAGAGCGAGCAAGAGAAAGAGCGAGCGAGAGAAAGAGCGAGCGAGCGAAAGAGCGAGAGCTGTGCATGATATCATAAGCCTAGGCTTTTTACCAGATAAGAAACAGGAAGTGGGCTGTATAAGGTATTTAAATGGCAGAAAAAAAATATGTATTACTATCCAAAGTTAAAAACAACAACAAGGGCAGAAGATTTAATAGATGGAAAGTTGAAAAAAAAAAATAAATAAATAATGTCCGCTTTAAAGGACGACATGAACCCTGGATGCTGAGTGCAAAGGACTAGTCAACAGCATTGCCTGTGGTCTGCCTGCTGCTGGTGAGACTCTGTGTTGAATCGGCTATAGTAGAGTCAGGGCTCTGGTTCCTAAAGTTAGAGCTTCCCAAAGGAAGCACAGATCTACAGAATGAATGAAACAGACGGGAGAGCTATGCGCTGCAGATCCTCAGGTATTTCCAGCAAGGATAACAACGAGCAACACAGCGGTGACATCACAAGATATCACTCCAAATCTGGGGAGATTAGCAGCTCGAGATGATCTGAAGCAGTTATGAGGATACAGAACATGAGTGCCTAAGTAGAGAAAGTGTTCTGCTATGTTCAGAAGTATTTAAGATAAAATGCAGATTTTATAGAGTACTGCATATGAACAATTAACATTTCTAGATGTTCACTTTAGGATGCAAAATCTTCACTTTTTGTCTTCAGGTTCACTTTAAATAAAATACTTCACAGGTGACCAGAAGATAAATCTGTCAGGGGCTTTCCTGTACATACCTGCTCAAATAAATAGAGCGGAGGTTTGGAGTACTGGTGCAAGAGATAGTCAAACACTAATAGAAGTCTCCCCAGGAGAAGAGGTACACCCGGCAGCTGAGTCTCCAGGTTATTGGACAGGTCCTGGAGCGTCTGAATGCATAGCAGAAGGATAGTTTGGCGCCCTCTATCGGACAGGTTGTGGAAAATCAGAAGTAGCAGCTGAAGATGGTCCACATTGACATCATCTGTGTCTCCTGGGACTACTCCCTGCAAGGCGTTTTGTTTTATGGTTCCAACAAATCTTAAAAATAAAAAAAATTATTATTTACATAGTTATAAATAAGATTAAATAGAACACAATAGGCACAGGCAGACATTTGGGTTGGATGCTGGCAAATGACTAAAACCACAGCTGAACTTCATGTGTGTTTATCCTCAAAGAACTTCTGTCTATCCAGTCCGGAGATTTAATATTTGTCTGGAGTCCAGCATTAAATATTTGAGACTCACCTTTCCCAGACACGAAGACATTCTGGGATGTCAGGTTCTCCCTGAACGCTGGCCTTGTGCTGCCAAAGCAGGAGAAGTCGGGACAGTACAGACAGACTCTGAGGGTGGATGTAAAGTGGCCAAGGGCACTCGCTCATAGGGGCAATTCCCAGGTGCTGCAGAAGTGCGTTCTGTAATACAAGAGAAGATTTAGGAATGCATCAAGTGCTAATCAAAGCAATGTAACAGAAGGATAAGTTCACCCATATTCAGGGGGTAACATGTTCCAAAAAGGTACCAGCCCCCACATCCCCTTCGCCCCCCACCAAATCTGGTGGCGAGAGTAGGGGGCTCTCCCCCCCTGCTGCAATCTAAAGAAAATGTGCACAGCCGCACACTTCATTAAATTCATTGTGTTCTGTGCATAGCCTACAACTACCGACAGCCTTTGCGGCTGTCGGCTTGTAGTTCTCAAATTTACTACCACGGCGCTATGGAGTGCTCTGGTAGTTAATTCATTCTTCCCGTCAGTGTAAAACTGCCTGCCCATACGATGTACGGGCTGACCGCTTACACTGACAGTCTGCAGGAGACCTGCATGGCATCAGCGATCTTCTGGTCACTGGTGTAAGGCTTTCCAGGCTCCTAAAATAAACAATAGTAAATTCTTTTTTTTTTTTTTGCAGGTAAAAAAAAAAAAGTGAAGTGCATTTATTACTTTTTGCTAAAAGTTGAATGTGTCCTTTTAATTGAAAAATGACGAAAGGAGTGACATAGACTGAATATGGCCCTTGCTGGAGCGCTGGCTTAGCTACCCCCTACATACACGCTCCTGACCAGGACTACAACTGCACAGAGCCTGCATAGCATAAGGGGTACCAGAGATGCTCAATCTTACAGCATCTGTAATGATCTGTACCGAGGGCTGGGCTGCACATCCCAAAGCTTTATGGGTGTTGAGAGTTCCAGGCAGTACACATGACTGCCTCCAGCTATGCCCAAGTCTAGGAAAAGTTATTTTTGGTTGAGGCAAGTGCATGGCTTTTTATGCACATCTAGACTAAAAAGGGCTTAATGCTGCATTTCTTTCTTTTTTTTTTTTTTTTTTTTTTTTTTTTTTAAGTATGAGGGTTTAGATATTCTTGAATTTATTTTCGTCATTTGGTTGAACTGATGGGCAGCTATGCAATATCAATGATTGCATTGAGAGCACACAGAATGTGACATCAGGATTACCTGTAGTGTTGGGGACTGAAGATCAGATGTCACTAGACAGTGATTAAACTGGTACAGGGCCACAGCAAAATCTTCATCGGATGATCCTAGAATACAAAATAGCCCAAAGTTAATCCAGACAAATTCTTGAAAACATTCCAGGACAGAAATACTCTGCGAAGGACCAACCTTTCAGACCATCCTTGTCAACGTCTTTTATGATGCAGGCCAGGGTGGACATGTGCTGCTCCGTTAGAGACACGCTCAGGTAGTTTCGGATGAAGTTGCTGCGGGAATTCAGCATACAAGTGGTGATAAAATTCAAAGTATTCGAAGCAAGGCTGAGAAACTGAGAAAGAGGAAGGAGGAGTTAGGAATCTTATAAAAATGGGGATTACAAGCAGATAATTAGAAATGTTCAGCATCACAACCCAACATTAACCCTTTCCTCTGGTACTAGGTGGCCCGTTAAGCACCTTCCCCCTTTTGTTTTTGTGACCTGTTAGGAGTATTCTGAATTTCAATCATGTGATCACTGTGAATGGATGGCACTATGATTACATGATCAGCCCGTCCTACTGCCTCACAATTGTTCCCAAGTGACTGGGAGCTGGAGGTACAGAATTGAGCGTCATCCTAGAACAAAAACAGCAGCACTGGCCGTATGCATAAATGAGGCAGCATGATGTTACAGGCCACCAAGTATGTGTACAGCTGGTGATCGGCTCCGTTCACACTTGTACGACTCCAAAGTTACATGATTTCCAGTGCGACTTTGGAGTGTGACTGATGCAACTTTGATGCAATTTTACACTCTCTGGCACTCAAGTCGCATCAAAAAGTAGTGCAGGAACCTTTTCAAAGTTGCTGCAACTTTAATTTAATAATGTCTTATTACAAGGCGACCTACCTATCCAGAGGATGTGGGGGGGAAAAATTTGACAAGGTGTGGCAGGCATGGTGTAATTCTGGAGGTAACTGTGGGATAGTAGGACTTGCGGAGTTCTAAGATTTCTCCCCCTACATTCTACTATTCAGGGTTGGGAGTTATTTAACATCTCATTGAATAATGGGGTTGCACACGATTCCATGGTTCTGTATGTTATCAATGAGGGAGATAAAAGCAGGAGGTGAATAAGCTGGGCACCATTAGCTATTATGTTTCACTTGAATGATTGGTGCTTTTTTCTCCGGATAAAACATGCGATGTGGGTGCTGGGGTGAACTGAGTTTTGGGTTGTTTGAGGTGGGAGGGAAGAACAGTGATGTTTATGCATTAGCCAGAGACTATATTAGTCAGTATGGTTATTATTTGTACTTGTTAGACCATGAGGTGGCTTGGCGTTGTGTCACTGTCACTCTTTTCTATTGTATATCTTTTATATAAAAAATAAAAACAGAACCTTAAAAAATAATTTATTTATTTTTTTTCCTTAAAAAAAGCAAAAGGGGGGGAGGGGGGAATTTATTATAGCAAAATGTACAAAATAATGTTTTTTTCAAAATTGTCGCTATTTTTTTTTGTTTATAGTGCAAAAAATAAAAACTGCAGAGGCAATCAAATACCACCAAAAGAAAGCTCTACTTGTGGGAAAAAAAAAGGACGTCAATTTTGTTTGGGTGCAACGTCGCACGACCGCACAATTTTCAGTTAAATCAATGCAGTGCTGAATCGCAAAAAATGGCCTGGTTATTCAGCAGCCAAATCTTCCGGGGCTGAAGCTGTTAAGCCACATTGATCCAAATGGGTGCTATTGAGAACAATGGGCTGCTACTTGTCATGCAACGTTAGGTGTCCAAAGTCATGACAAGTTCCACAAGTGTGAACAGAGCCTTAAAGAAATAAGATGCAAGTTTAATGGTGCTAAGTCAACCACTGATTCGCTAGGCCCCTATTAGATGCTGCCACTTTCTTATTGGTGTGTGTATCAGCCTATTCAGATTGTGCAAATGTATGTTGTTGGACTTGTTCTGCCCTGTCTGATGTACTCAATAAAAACCTTTAAATGAAAACGAAAAACAGATGCAAGTTTAATAACACTTTCTGTAAACGAGAAAAGCCCACATTAAAACGCAAAATGGCAACTAAGACAACCGTTTTGGGGACGTCCATACCAGCTCTGGGTCTTTGCGGCTGGCCAGGATGTTGCCATTCCCTGCAGAGCTGTTTTTGCTGGGGCTCTTGGCTCTAGGGGAGCTCTCAAGAGGTGGAGGGGGTGGAGGTGGCGGGGGAACCTTCTCTTTGGTGGGGGAGATGGTCTCTTCAAACCACTGTCCGAGGATCGGCTCGCTGTCGTCATCTGCATTCATGGAACAAAATATCAGAACACGGACCTAAAAGGTGAACTGCTATATATACAATGTAGAAAGCTTTCAAAGAATTTGTCATTTTGGCCAGCTGTTATTAATACACACACACACACACACACACACCTCTGTCAGTAAATAAGATCAGAGCCCCCCCCCCCCCATCATTACTGCTTCCCTGCACAAAGGTGGTGATGCTGACACACAGCCCAATGAGGAGGAACCGAGGGGGGACACAGGCCAATGAGGAGGAACCGAGGGGGGACACAGCCCAATGAGGAGGAACCGAGGGGGGACACAGCCCAATGAGGAGGAACCGAGGGGGGACACAGCCCAATGAGGAGGAACCGAGGGGGGACACAGCCCAATGAGGAGGAACCGAGGGGGGACACAGCCCAATGAGGAGGAACCGAGGGGGGACACAGCCCAATGAGGAGGAACCGAGGGGGGACACAGCCCAATGAGGAGGAACCGAGGGGGGACACAGCCCAATGAGGAGGAACCGAGGGGGGACACAGCCCAATGAGGAGGAACCGAGGGGGGACACAGCCCAATGAGGAGGAACCGAGGGGGGACACACAGCCCAATGAGGAGGAACAGAGGGGGGACACACAGCCCAATGAGGAACAGAGGGGGGACACACAGCCCAATGAGGAACAGAGGGGGGACACAGGAAGCTGCATTGTTTTATTAGCCACTAATTAGTGTCACCGATCTGGCTGTTCACTGACTGTAAAGCACGGGACTGGCTGTGAAGAACTACACATCTGTTGGTAGATAAATTGGTAAAAGTATTTCAGCCGTGTAATTAGGAGTTTCCTTAAAGCTCTACTTTAAACAGAATTTTCTCTTTTTAGGTGGAGTAGGGGGGCAGGGATTCCTCATTTTGGACTTTAATACCATGTGGAACTCCCAACAAGATCTCTTCCTGTCCCCTCGGACACCTGTGATAGGCTTTCCTTCAAAATAAACCAAGCGGGTACTTTGCAGGAAGATACAAGGATTTCTCTGCTAACAGTCAGATACGGAGTGATACATCACCAACCACATCAACAATGGTTTGTTACCTTGACTGCTGTCTTCCTCAGTGCTACTGAAATCATCTTCATAATAAGTGTTGGAGTCAGTGGAGGCGCTGGCATCGCTGCTCACAGAACCTTTCCTCTGTCGTTGTAAGACACAAGCCTGTATTACAGAGGACAATGTTACCGATCTGCATGGCCACTAGCAGTCCCCGCTCAGCCCCATCCCCAACCGACCACTAGCAGTCCCCGCTCAGCCCCATCACCAACCGGCCACTAGCAGTCCCCGCTCAGCCCCATCCCCAACCGACCACTAGCAGTCCCCGCTCAGCCCCATCCCCAACCGGCCACTAGCAGTCCTCGCTCAGCCCCAACCGGCCACTAGCAGTCCCCACTCAGCCCCATCCCCAACCGGCCACTAGCAGTCCCCGCTCAGCCCCATCTCCAACTAGCCACTAGCAGTCCCCGCTCAGCCCCATCTCCAACTAGCCACTAGCAGTCCCCGCTCAGCCCCATCACCAACTAGCCACTAGCAGTCCCCGCTCAGCCCCATCTCTAACTGGCCACTAGCAGTCCCCGCTCAGCCCCATCTCCAACCAACCACTAGCAGTCCCTGCTCAGCCCCATCTCCAACTGGCCACTAGCGGTCCCCGCTCAGCCCCATCTCCAACCGGCCACTAGCAGTCCCCACTCAGCCCCTTCTCCCAACCAGCCACTAGCAGTCCCTGCTCAGCCCCATCTCCAACTGGCCACTAGCAGTCCCCGCTCAGCCCCATCCACCCTCCTGCTCTTAGTCCCTGCCCATCCAAGTCCTCGCCCCAACCTGACCCACCTGGCCGCTTCCAGTTCCTGCCAGCCCATCCACCCTGTTACCAGTCCCTGGCAAGCAGAACTACCTGACCAAGTCCAGGCGCAGCCCAGCCCATCCACATTTAGCCACCACCTAGCCCACCCACTCGGCCCCCTTATAATCATCACCCATCTCAACCACTGTCAGTCACAAGTGGCTGGATAGCACCTACTACCCACCCATACAGCACTAATATACAAAAAAGTGGAGTGGCAAATGGAGCTGCAGTACATCAAACTAACTGAGAAAAATTCAGAATACACTGCCATTGGGTGCTACTCAGATCCAAGACACAGGATTTCTTTTATACTTCTGTACGTGGAAGCTGTGCCTCACCTTACGATAAGACGTGGACAGGACTGTGAAGAGAAGATTTGTCAGTGGAATGGAGTCTATTAGTCGCTGTATTCTCTGGATGGGTGTGCTCTGTGCAGTGATGCCGAGCTCTGCAAGGGGTCCATCTGTATCTAAAGTTTGCTGCAGGAAGACAAGAGAAAGCAAATTCTGTTGCAGAGTTAAAGTTTAACCCCCGCCAAACTTTTGTTCTGTGCAGTTTTTAAAAAGATAAACAGAATTGTCGAATAAGGCCGCAACTGATAGACATTGCCCGTTACCTTGTGTAAAGTCTCCACTTGCAGGTCTTGAAAAAGGTTAGTAAGCAGTTTGATGGCATGGTTCGCCAGTACTACAGACAAAACCCCAAATCCCTGGTGCCTGAAGGGAAAAGTAAGAAAAAATAAAAAATTAGACTATGGCTATGCACTGAAATTTCAAACTGGGCTGACTAAATATTAAGCAATACTCTGTATGGATGGCAATTAAACTTTTTCCCTGATTTAAAAAAATAGTTACCTGAAGGGGGCAGCTTCCATGGTGAAATTGCTGGGCTCTCTAATAGGAAAGCCCAGCACTAGTGCCACATGTAATAATTATTCCAGCAAACTAAAAGATCTAGATTGCACTGTCTGTGTGGGGTAAATATTAATTCATATCTATACAAAGAACATATTGATCTAAGGGAGACTTCTCCCTTGTTAGATAAGATTTGATAGCCAGTTTTATATATTGCCATGTAACATACTCTAATAGGTATATTATCAAAACTATAAAAACATACACTTAGACAGCACTGACAAGCACACAGGCTTGGGGGTGTACTACAAAGTTAAAAAAAAAAAAAAAAAAAAAGGGTATAGACCAGAGTATATCTAGCAGACCTGTGGTCCTCATACAGGGGTACAAAAAGGAAAAGATGTGAGACTTGGTTTACCACCTACCCTTTGCCTGGGCCCAGTTTCGGGGAGCCTGCTCCCTCTTTGGCTCTAGTGATGTCTCGGACTCGTAGTGCAGCCAGGGGGTCTTTCTCTTTCCCTTTGTCTGCCAGGGCGGTGGGACTGAGGTTAAGGATTAGGTAAAGGCTGTTTACCAAACACCAGGCTCCCAGAAGCTGAAAGTTCTGATAATTCTGGAAAAAGAAAAAAACAAACACACATTAAGTGCGAAAAAAGGGAGTTTTCATTCCCAAAGTTTAAATCACCCTCTGAATCTCCATGGACTACATAAATCCAATGGAATGGCACATAAGGAACCTTTCTGCGCATCAAAATGAATCTTTACAGACTCTGCATTTCTCCAAGTCAAACACATAGAGCTTGTTTTAGTGGCCTGAAGGGTGAGCACACAAGCGCAGCACACTTGCCACTGACTGCCAATGATATTAGAGCTGTGGTTTTACAAGTTTCAATAAAAAAAGGGCAGAAGTTCTGCTTACCTCTCCTCCGGCTCTTCTGGAGTCATTGATTGCTTGGCCAATCATCTCATAGATCTCCAGCTGTGAGAAAGGCATCGTAATCAATACTGGTATCCCAATACATCAGAAAGTCATAAGGGGTTTGGAAGCCTGGTCCCCAGCCAGGACTAACCAAGGAAGAAGGGAGAAGCAAGTGGACTATCTCAGTACAATACAGAAAGAGATACAATAGAGTATGTAGACAATCCTATAACATTTTGAAAAGTTTATTAATACATAATATATGACAAAAGAAGGTTGGTAATAAAGTTAAAATCATAGGTGACTTGGTCATAAACAGTGTTTCAACTAGTTTCACGGACTGGGCCGCTTCATCAGGAAAAACATCTGCAATTTAATAGTTATTTCATTAAATTTTGGATGATGGTACAAACTCTGTTCTATTACATATACCTATTGCACTTCCTCTAGAGGCTATCCTTATTTTTCTAACATCAGAAAGTCACATGACAGGAAGAAGGCCTCATCAACTTACACATTTCTGGACAATGGTGGCGGCATCGTTCTCATAGTCGTCCTCTTTACTGCTTGTGGACCCGGTCCGAACCTGCTGTGTGCTGCCAACATGGAGGATCGCCATGCAAGTGGCCACACTCACACCTACACACAATGGGTAAAGAGAGACAATGGTATATCATCATTGGGTACACATCAGCAGTTATTTGTACAACTACAGAATGGAGGTCAATAGACTCCAGAGAGTCTGCACTTCTTGTGTGTTGTTGCACTATTAAGAAGGATGGGGCTACACCCAATGGAAGCTTAAAGAGGAAGTAAACCCTGATGGGTTTTACTTCCTCATTTGCTCCCTGCAAATTAAAAGCATAATGGGCTAGTAAAACCCCCAAAAACACATACTCTTTTTTTTTTTTTTTTTTTTTTTTTAGCAGAGACCCTAGGAAATAAAATGGTGATGATTTAAAATTTTTATGTCACACTGTATTTGCGCAGCAGTTTTTCAAACGCAATTTTTTTGGGAAAAAAAAAACTAAATAATGTATATAATAAATATATACTCTAATTTTTTGGGAAAATAACAAAGATGATGTTACGCCACGTAAACAGATACCAAACATGTTACGCTTTAAAATTGCGCATGCTCGTGGAATGGTGATAAAACTATCTCCATAGGCGACATTTTAAAAATGTTTACAGGTTACCGGTTTAGAGGTACATAGGAGATCTAGTGCTAGAATTATTGCCCCCGCTATAGCGTTCATGGCAACACCTCACATGTGAACACCCAACCTATGTAAGCGCGAGGGGACAGAGGCACTTTAAAAATTGATTTTCATTTTTTAAATTTTATTTATATGGAATGTAACAGTTTTGGAAACAAAAAGTGGGTTTAGCTCTGAAAATACGTTTCAGAGACAAAAGTATCTTTAAAAAGGGAACTTCTAGAAATATATTTTATGAGCGTCATTAACATCATTTGCACAAATCTGTTAAAACGATTTCTTTACCTGCGTATAAGCAGCTGAGGGCCAGAAGTGTGACGTCTTTGAGCCGAGGTGGAGTCAGAGGTTCCATAACAGGAAGGGACAGAGTATCCAGAGCCATTGTCACATCAATCACCAGGGAGTGAAAGCTGCAGAAAGCACAGAATCCATCACATGTAGGAGAAGTGCAGCGTATAGGAGAGAGCAACACTTTTCAATAAGGAAGAGACTGAGTGATCATTAAAAAGAATAAATCCTCTTCATCCACATCATGTGTGGGTCTCATGCCACATCTTTATCAGCTTGACCTTTGACTTGCTCCAAACCCTGGAAATTTACCTTTTCTTGTGGCTTTTAATGTATTAAATCCTTTAACCCTTTTGCTACCTGAGCCATTTTTGCACATATGATTAAAAAAATATATATTTTAGCCCAGAAGATTACATAAAACCTCCAAAACCATTATATATATTTTCTAAAAGCAGGACACCCTAGAGAATAAAATAGTGGTAGTTCCAATTTTTTATGAAACCCGATATTACGGCAAAAAGGTCTCGGAAACGCAAAATATCAGGGGAAAAAAAAAAAAAAAAAACACCCCAAAAGAACACTAGAGTTAATTTTAGGGCTCACAAAACTAATAAATTACCCATTTTTTTGGCAAAATCTAAAAGTCGAGGCTGCACCGAGTAAACAGACAACCAACATGCCAAACGGTAAATTTGCGTGCGCCTGTGACATGGTGACAAACTTCAGTACCATATATTTTCAATAGGCAACAAATATTGCTCTCACTTCGGCATGTGGGGCGATATGTAACATGTGTATCGCAATCGACGTTTTCATGCACAGGCATCCCGATGCACGCGTTCACACGTGCGTTTATGTGGGGGGGGGGGGCCTTCAATTTTTTCTGGTGGGAATTTCCGTGCTTGGGTGTAACTAAAATTTTTTTACTATTAAAAAGGTGCTAGATCTAAAGACAAAACTCTGCCTTTTTTTTTTTTTTTTTTAACTTTTGGAATGGTCAGAGCCCGTCAGGTATTTCCTGTGTCAGATTCCCCAACAGGGACACCCGTTTTTGAGACTGCAAAGTGAGGACAAATCTGCTCTTGGACAGAGATTTCCTCTCACTTCCTGTTTTGTCTTTGGGACAGGAAGTAAATGGTAATCCCCTCAAAAGACACAGATAAATAAAAAGAAAACAAAAACACCCACCTGGCAGAAGTTCAAACTACTCACTACTTTAAACCACATAACAATGTTTTTAAACTTTAAGCCCGGGTTCACACCATAATTCGCTGCGGACCGCACAGGAGCGCTGTGCGTCCCTGTTCACCGTTTCAGGGACGAATCAGGACCGATTCTATGCCTGAATTCGGCCCTGAAACGCAGCCAAAGACGCACAGCGTTTTTGTGCAGTGCGCACCGCAGCCGCCCCGGAGATATGTGAACCGGCTCCATAGGGAGCCAGTCACATTCTCCTGCTATGCGAATTAGATGTGCGGAAATGCACATCTAATTCGCATAGGTGTGAACCCGGGCTCAAAGTGACTGCATCAGTCAGAAAAATAAATCCAGATGAACATTCCCTGCAATAGAGAAGGTATTACACACCCCTCCATGTTTGTCTGGGTCTTTGTATGTCTGAACCAACAGGGATTTGTCTTCACTTTGGAGGAGAATTCATCTAATTTCCTGCTGTGTCTCTGCGACAGGAAGTAAAGAGAAATCTCCCCAATGGAACTAAAACAGCGATAGTTTGTAGCCATTCAGTAACATTTTAGCTTTAGATACACATTTAAAGTGAACCTGTATTAAAAGCCGTTCATCTACCCCCAATGTACAATCCTGCAGAGAACTCCAAAAGGTTCCCCAACCCAAGGCACACACTTAGGCAAATACTGACTGAAGTACAAACATTGGCCTGCCCCCCTCATTGCTCCCTACTGGTCAGAAAGGCTTTAATATTTTTTTTTTTTTTTTATTTACGTACGTAGCGTACGAAGTACAGGAATAATAGGCTGGAGGTTTGCCATGTCCCAAAATATTCAACTACAGGAAAACCTGAACAGACCACATCTGCAGAGTGACCCATGTCCATAGCAATACTGGGTTTTAGAAGGCCTCTTGCACACTGCAGCTTGAAAAGAAAAAAAAAAAAAAAAAAAAAAAGCTCAGAACAGTTTTTTTTTTTTTTCTTTTTTTAATGGAGCTAAAATACAGCCTATTAATTGTAATGTGCCTATGCACACAGGTGCGTAAACAAGAGCCATGCATTCTTTAAAAAAGTCTCTATATAAATAATAATAAATAAATAGAAAAATCTGCATTTTTGGTCAGCAATTTACACCTCATGCGCATAAATACACACAAAATGTGGTCACGGGCCTATTTACCTAATGTGCAGAACAAAAACGCGAGAATACGTTTTTGCACGCCCGCATATGCACGAAAATGCATACAAAAAAATAAATAAAAAACACACACACACACACACGTCTGAAAAAGTAGATGCTCAAAACAGGAGTATTGTGTGCAAGAGGCCCGACATGAACTGGTTTATAATACGGCTCCATAAAATATCCTTTGCGGTGTACAGAAACCGTATAAAATGACACTTCCGATACACCGCGCTGTACTGCGTTCTCACCCATTGCGGACGGCTGTAGCATCTCCCACCGTTGCTGGCATTATGAAGAAAGAATTGGCCGAAACAGCGTCCTGGAAGCGATTTATATATCTCAGGAAATACGGGAGGTTCAAACAGACTCTCAGCAACTTCTCTGACCCGCCTGAAAACAGCAAACCGTAAACCACAAATCATTTAACCAGAAGGTGATGGCAAGATTATTATTATAAAGAATTTATATGGTGCCAACAGTTTGCACAACACTTTACAATATAAAAGTGAGACAGTGCAAGAGGGTTAAGGAGAGCTTACAATCTATTAGGGTGGGGCAAGTGGTATAAAAATGTAATAACAGTGGAGGAGTTGGAGAAAGTTCAGTAAGGTGGTGGCAGGATACCGGTAGGCTTCTCTGAAGAGATTTCAGGTATTGCCTAAAAAGGTGGACAGAGTAGGAGACAGCTAGAGGTAGGGAGTTCCAGAGGATTGGAGAGGCTCTGGAGACAAGCATATGAAGAGACAAGAAAGTTAGAGAGACGGTATTGGGAGGAGAGGAAGGTTTGGGTGGTATTTGGGGACAAGTTTGGTGATGTAGCTTGGGGCAGAGTTGTGAATGGCTTTGTATCTTATGGTCCGTACTTTAAATTTTATGCATTGGGAAAGCAGAAGCCAGTGTAGGGATTGGTAGAGAGGGGTGGGAGGACTCCGATTGCATCTGAAATATTGTATTATGGATTACAAAATGACAAACTACATATATACTGCACACTGAACGCCATGTATTTTGTTTGGAATAAGTCCAAAGGGCATATTCCACCTTTTTCAAAACAAATAAATGTGTCCACATTGATAAAAACAAAAAGACAAATAGTTTTGTTTTTTTTTGCATTTGAGCCCTGAAAAGCACTGAAACCGTGATCACTGGATCATTGATGCAATGCACAGGCTCCTGCAGACTATTCCTCCAGCCCCAGGTCCATACAGGAAGTGCAGTTATAGAGCTGGAAGAAGTAACAATGGACCATAATGGTGAGGTCAACAAACTTGTGCTTGAGAACTACAGTCCCTCTGCCACAGTGGAAGATGGGACTTGTAGTCTCTCCAGTCACTGATCTCTGAGTGGTTCATGCAATCATGGAAAAATGGAACGCTGGATAGCCGCACTCCAAAAAAAGTTCACCTTTTATTAGAAAATGAATATCAGAGCATCACAGGGCAATACAAACTAAATGCACAGCTTATGACGCGTTTCACACCAGATATGGTGCTTAGTCATATCTGGTGTGAAACGCATCAGCGGCTGTGCATTTAGTCTGTATTGCCCTGTGATGCTTTGATATTCATTTTTTAATAAAAGGTGAACTTTTTTTGGTGTGCGGCTATCCAGCGTTCCATTTTTCCCATAATCTCTGTTGCAAACAGAGTCAGCACCCTGCCTGATTGCGGAGACAGCTGTTCTTAGGAGAGGTGATCACTTTGGAGCGGTGCACTCCCATGTTTCACTAGTCTGGACTATTTGGTTCATTCAATCGTGTGGGAGGAGTCACTCACAGCTGCGCCAAAATTAGAAGTAGAAGGACCTCTCCCGCTATTCAGGTAAGCAGAGGAGCGGTTTGGGTTCAGGGGGTCTAGGAAATTGCTCCATGTTGTACTATGACATGATATATGCGGTGAAGGGTGGAATTAGCCTTGACAATGCATTCCACACATGAGCATTATCAGCTCATAAAACGCCCAAAAAAAAAAAAAAAAAAAAAAAAAAAAAACACCTGAAAAAACACCCAGCAAGCAAAATCCCATTAATTTCAATGGCACATCTGATGGCACCTGTTCACATCTGAGCGTTTTGTCACCTGAAGCAAAACACCCTAAGCTCAAAGAAGAACATGAGTTTTTTTGGGGCAGATTAAAAGGGCGTTTTTCTGCCATTTACATTCGGTGATCTGAACAAAATCGCACCAAAAACGCGCGCCTTTGAAACGCTCAGGTGTGATCGCAGCCTGGAGGTTTGGTTCTTGCACTCAGACATGTTTTTTGTGAGGAGATTTATTGCATCTTTAATAAAGTTCAAACTGTTGTGAATTGATGATCTTACCCAGTTCCTGGAGACTGGCAACATTCTGGGCTACGAAGATGCTTTTTGTTTTAGCAGCAGACGCTTGATCTGAGGTGAGGTCTTCTCCTTCACTCTCCACCTAAAAGACAAGAAGAATAAATGATCACAATACAAGACGGGTGAAAAGACCCCTCCCACACAAAGACATTTCATTTATATTAAGCTGAATCACCCAACAGCTTCTTGAGTCCATAGCAAATGCTGATTCCAAAAGTGACCTCCTACCACTGGGGCCTCAGAGAGAGAACAGAAGCCAGAGTGATATTTACCTTTCCCACAACACAAAGATAAAAAAAAACTATTACACTTTCTGGATTTTTTTTCCCAAAAAAGCAACTTAAAAGCTGAACTAAAACCTTCTAAACCTTTACAGCCATTGGAAGCTGCCTAATTACTAAAGTGGCTTCCTCAGTTTTGAGTTAAAGCAGAACTAAACCTATCATCTCTGACCATGTCCTTTGCGGACTGATTGTGAATAAGAGGGTCTGGTTCATTATAAATCACCTGGTGCACTCTCAGTGTTCGAACAAGAAAATCTGCAGGGTCTGCATCCCTTTAGAATTATTTAACCCATGGAGAGCATCTTATATATTACACGTAGATTGACGGAGGCTTCACCTCCCTCTTATTGTAAGACACAGGCTGGAGGGGGCATGACAGCCTGTGACTGGTGTCCTACAGCACAACGCTGAGACCGATCCGGCTGTCCCCCGCCGGTGCTTTCATTTTCGCCTAGTCTTCCTTCCGGGTCGCGCCTTGGGACTTTTGATAGGCAAGGCGGCGATGATGCGACTCCCGCGCATTAGTACAGGAGTCACATGACCACGGCACTTTTGGGGCCGTAAAGGTTCGCTGAGCTGCGCAGCTCAATGAACTTGACAGTTGACAGGCAGAAAGAAGGATGCATTTATGGCAGAAGAGACCGATAGGTTCTCTTCTGTTATAAATAACCTGCCTGCCACTAATTTGTAAAAAAAATAAATAAATTTAAAAAAAAAAAATCACTTCCACTTTAAAACCGTTTATTGATATTATTTATTTTTACTCTGTATGCCAAAAAGGTTTTATTTTTATTTATTTATTTTTAAACATGTGACCAGCAGTAGACGACTGGAAGCTCCTGCTCATGTTTCCCTGCAGACAGACAGGGAGAGAGCCGGGTCATGTGACAGCTGGATATCCATTAGATAAAGGGCACTTCGTTTCTCTTTTTATTAAAAAAAAAAAAAATTACAGAGTCGACATCCACGTACAGAAATAGCAGGGACAATGTACATTATACAGCAGGGATATGCAATTAGCAGACCTCCAGCTGTTGCAAAACTACATGTCCCATCATGCTTCTGCGTGTCATGCTTGTGGCTGTCAGAGACTTACTATGCCTCATGGGACTTGGAGCTCTGCAACAGCTGGAGGTACACTAACTGCACATTCCTGTTATACAGTGTGTGTTTATGTTTAGTATCACTTTTCTTCTTTTTTTTTTTTTTTTTTTATATAAAAATAGTACAACATTAACCTGTGTGTGTGCTGGGGAGGCAGGCGATGTGGTGTTCCGGGGGTTAAACACCGACGTCAGCTGGTTGAGGAAGTTCATTTTCACCTCCTTCTGACGAAGTTCAGGACTTAGCAGGACGGTGCTCTCCTTCTGATCTTCCACTGCCGGGAAACACACACACAGCACATTGATGTCCCATATTTACTTTTATGAACACGCTTCCATCTAACCACAACATAACATCCCCCGCCCCCCCATCACCTTACTCCCATCTCAGTGCACACCCCGAACACCCTCCAGCTCACCATCAGACAGTGTCTGCACAGTCTGGGGCAGTTTAGAAGATTTCATCATTGCAGTAAATGTAATGATCTCGGTCCGGTCCAGGCGGCTCGTGCCGGTGCACAGCCCTTTAATCAGAAGGATCAGATGTTTCTAGAACAGAAACAAAAGATGAATCACAGATGTAATCAGGAACACAATTTATAGAGAACATACTTGGTAAATGTAGTTGAATCCTCCCTCCGGCCTCCCCCAGGTGTACCGGCTCATCTGGACTGAAACGGCTTTCACTGCACACTGCAAGCTTTTCACAATGTGCATTAGAAGCCGCAGCAAGTCAGAGAACCGCCTCATTTCCTGGCTGGAGGACATCCAGCATCATCTAGACTAGAGCATTCTACCACAGCCCGACTGTCCCTGACCCCGCCCCTTTCATTGGTTTAAGTTCTTTCAATCATGGAGGCTCAGCATCACATGTGGGCGTTACCATCTGGCTAAGAGCTTCTTCAGTGTCCCATTTCTTGAGGAAAATGGGTGGGAGGTCTTCTCTTAAAGACCCGATTTTTGAGGGTGTGGGAGGCTTCCTTGGTGCTCAGTTTCCTGGGGGTGAAGGCTCCCTCATTTCCCCAGTTTACTAAGGAGGAAAGGGACAAATGGGTTTCCTCACTGACCTTTCCAGGGCGGTGAAAAGTCAAAGAACCTCCTCAGTGCCCTGAAACCTCGGGGGGTTAGAGTGCCTTTTCCTGAGGGTGGGGAGGACTTCCTCAGTGCCTTTTCCTGAGGGTGGGGAGGACTTCCTCAGTGCCTTTTCCTGAGGGTGGGGAGGACTTCCTCAGTGCCTTTTCCTGAGGGTGGGGAGGACTTCCTCAGTGCCTTTTCCTGAGGGTGGGGAGGACTTCCTCAGTGCCTTTTCCTGAGGGTAAAGGGAGGAGGGGAAAGGAAACTCACCTGTGACACTGCACATGCCTCATCTGGGCTCTCCAGGCGCAGCAGGGAAAATTCCAGCAGGACTTTGCAGGCAGCAGCTGCTGACTGAAGTTGGTTTCTAGGAACTGAAAGAGGGTAACAGTTTACTGACCACCCAAAACCGAGTGTGACATACAATTAATCGCAGCACCGCCAGCCTCCCCCCATCCTACCAATACATCAGACTGCAATTAAGTTTCTCCGTTTCCTGAACCAGAAACTTTCCTTCATTTGATGGACAAGCGTCACCAAATATTGGTGCCTCTACTAGCCCCTAAGGCATTGCCGTTTGGCACGTGGGCAGCAGCTGGCGGGGCTTTTCCAAGAAATCAGAGGAAGCCAGGCTTGGGTAACAAAGTGAAACCATATCAGAAAGGGGCAGCAATAGCTGGCATCTTGTGGGGGTCCGCTCTTAAGCAGGACTTTTACATCAGAGAACATGTATTCTAGGGATCGACCGATATCGTCTTTTCAGTGCCAATACGATATTTTGGCCACCTCTCCTGCAGATATTATGTGCCGATATTTTGTACATGTAAACTTTAAAAAAAAAACAATTTTATGCCCAAATCTGGCATGAATTGAACAAGCTGCGGGTGGGTGGCTGCTGGCCGGCCTGGCACCTTGCTGTGGATGGGTGGGCGGCTGCTGGCCGGCCTGGCACCTTGCTGTGGATGGGCGGGCGGCTGCTGGCCGGCCTGGCACCTTGCTGTGGATGGGCGGGGCGGCTGCTGGCCGGCCTGGCACCTTGCTGTGGATGGGCGGGGCGGCTGCTGGCCGGCCTGGCACCTTGCTGTGGATGGGCGGGGCGGCTGCTGGCCGGCCTGGCACCTTGCTGTGGATGGGCGGGGCGGCTGCTGGCCGGCCTGGCACCTTGCTGTGGATGGGCGGGGCGGCTGCTGGCCGGCCTGGCACCTTGCTGTGGATGGGCGGGGCGGCTGCTGGCCGGCCTGGCACCTTGCTGTGGATGGGCGGGGCGGCTGCTGGCCGGCCTGGCACCTTGCTGTGGATGGGCGGGGCGGCTGCTGGCCGGCCTGGCACCTTGCTGTGGATGGGTGGGTCGGTGCTGGCCGGCCTGGCACCTTGCTGTGGATGGGTGGGGCGGCTGCTGGCCGGCCTGGCACCTTGCTGTGGATGGGTGGGGCGGCTGCTGGCCGGCCTGGCACCTTGCTGTGGATGGGCGGGCGGCTGCTGGCCGGCCTGGCACCTTGCTGTGGATGGGCGGGCGGCTGCTGGCCGGCCTGGCACCTTGCTGTGGATGGGCGGGCGGCTGCTGGCCGGCCTCAGTGGCCTGTCACCATACTGTGGGTGGGTGGCTGGCGTGTCTGTCCGAGTGTCAAGGTGAGGAAGGCCTGTCAGATGGCCACGGCGACCAATAATCGGTCTAGCTTGTGACAGATACCAAATTTTCGGAAAATGATGATAACGGCCCGCAATAAATCGACCGTCCCGATAATCAGTCGATCCCTAATGTATTCCATTTAAAACTAATTAATGAAGCATTCAGCAGCTTATGAGCCCTGATTGAACTACTACTCCCAGCAGACTTTGGCTACCTCTGTCACCGAGGACAAACTGATGTCTGTGACACCAAATACAAAGCAATGTCTGCAGTGCGGAGGAGACACTTACTTTGGTTGCATATGGTGGTGATGTAGTGAGTAGAGAGGGCAACAAACGAGGAGTAGAACGGTTCGTACTGCTTGTCATGATGAAGAATTTCTGATTCACTATAAAAAATAAAATATAATATTATAAAAAAAAAAATTCTCTCAAAATAAATGAAAAAGGATCACTAAATGTCCAATAAAGCTGAAGTTTAATCCTCTTATTTCTTTTTTTTACCACTTTAATCATCTCCTGTCTGGTCAATGTAGATAAACGGCTGGAGGTGACAATGAAGGAGGATGTACTGGTATGGCGCACTCTCAGGAGATCACATCGGTGAGACGGACACAGCGGATCACAGATCGGGGTAATGGGCCGCTATGACTGGCCCTGGTACCATGTGATCCCTGTGACCAATCACAGTAATAAACAATGGCTGACATTCTACTAGAGGAGAACCGAAATGAAAATTCTGGTGATGAAATTTCAGGATGCACTCGGCCAAAAACTGAAATGGACACTTTATTAAAAATGTAATGAATGAGGCTCGGGGATCTTCCACTGAAGAGGACGTAGCATTCCATTATCAGCACTTTTTTTTCCCCCTATTGGCGATATATCAGGGTGTCCTTACATTCTACACATAACACTGTGTGTGATCGATGTGACCGATCACATGGTACCAGGGACAATCCTAGGAGAGTAAACAAGGCCATCATAAAAGACAGCCTTACTGACCGATTACACGGCGATCATCAGGTGTGAACGATCACAATGTAAAATATAAAAACATTCTGATCATCTACCCGGATCAGTTCACTATGATGACAAAACTTACTCCGACAAAACTTTACTTTTATTTAAAAATAACATTTTAAGAATATTAAAGATTTTTTTTTAACATCTTGTCACCAGAGCGAGTGTAGAATGACTGATGACCTCTGTGGCAGAGATCACATACAATGTCTGCTGTAATATCACTGTGTGTGTCAGTTCCACCTCCAACCCCCGGTGTCCCCAAACACCGCCATTTATATAAGTGGGGGGGGAGGGGGGACCCGTCACGTCTGTATAGAGGAGGGAGGGGGGACCCGTCACGTCTGTATAGAGGGGGGAGGGGGGACCCGTCACGTCTGTATAGAGGGGGGAGGGGGGACCCGTCACGTCTGTATAGAGGGGGGAGGGGGGACCCGTCACGTCTGTATAGAGGGGGGAGGGGGGACCCGTCACGTCTGTATAGAGGGGGGAGGGGGGACCCGTCACGTCTGTATAGAGGGGGGAGGGGGGACCCGTCACGTCTGTATAGAGGGGGGAGGGGGGACCCGTCACGTCTGTATAGAGGGGGGAGGGGGGACCCGTCACGTCTGTATAGAGGGGGGAGGGGGGACCTGTCATGTCTGTATAGAGGGGGGGGGACCTGTCATGTCTGTATAGAGGGGGGGGGGACCTGTCATGTCTGTATAGAGGGGGGGGAGGGGGGACCTGTCATGTCTGTATAGAGGGGGGACCTGTCATGTCTGTATAGAGGGGGGGAGGGGGGACCTGTCATGTCTGTATAGAGGGGGGGGAGGGGGGACCTGTCATGTCTGTATAGAGGGGGGGGGAGGGGGGACCTGTCATGTCTGTATAGAGGGGGGGAGGGGGGGACCTGTCATGTCTGTATAGAGGGGGGGGGAGGGGGGACCTGTCATGTCTGTATAGAGGGGGGGGGAGGGGGGGGACCTGTCATGTCTGTATAGAGGGGGGGGGAGGGGGGGGACCTGTCATGTCTGTATAGAGGGGGGGGAGGGGGGACCTGTCATGTCTGTATAGAGGGGGGACCTGTCATGTCTGTATAGAGGGGGGGAGGGGGGACCTGTCATGTCTGTATAGAGGGGGGGGAGGGGGGACCTGTCATGTCTGTATAGAGGGGGGGGGAGGGGGGACCTGTCATGTCTGTATAGAGGGGGGGAGGGGGGGACCTGTCATGTCTGTATAGAGGGGGGGGGAGGGGGGACCTGTCATGTCTGTATAGAGGGGGGGAGGGGGGGACCTGTCATGTCTGTATAGAGGGGGGGGGAGGGGGGACCTGTCATGTCTGTATAGAGGGGGGGGGAGGGGGGGGACCTGTCATGTCTGTATAGAGGGGGGGGGGACCTGTCATGTCTGTATAGAGGGGGGGGAGGGGGGACCTGTCATGTCTGTATAAAGGGGGGGGGAGGGGGGACCTGTCATGTCTGTATAGAGGGGGGGGAGGGGGGACCTGTCATGTCTGTATAAAGGGGGGGGGAGGGGGGACCTGTCGTGTCTGTATAAAGGGGGGGGAGGGGGGGACCTGTCATGTCTGTATAGAGGGGGGGGAGGGGGGGACCTGTCATGTCTGTGTAGAGGGGGGAGGGGGGTATATGATGTTTGTATACAGGAGGGGGAGGGGAGGACTGTCATGGCGGCGGTGACTCAGCTCTCACACTCCTCTCACCTCTCTATGACGGAGGTCAGTAGCTGAGGAAGTTCCTTCAAATCGAAGGCGGAATATGAGGCGGAGAGGAGCGGCCTGACCGCCACTTCCCATCCCGGGCCCGAATCTCCGCCGCTGGACGCCATCTTCCGGCAATCCCGTGTCCGAGGAGAACCCGGAAGTGACGTCATGTGAGACCGGAACTAGATGGTCGGAGCTTATCTTCCGTCCCCCTGAAACTACTCCACCCCCTCTCGCTGTACCTTAACCCCGCCCCCTCACTCTGTACCTTAACCCCGCCCCTCCCTCACTCTGTATTTTTACCCCGCCCCTTCCTCACTCTGTACCTTTACCCCGCCCCTCCCTCACTCTGTACCTTTACCCCGCCCCTCCCTCACTCACTCTGTACCTTTACCCCGCCTCCTCACTCTGTACCTTTACCCCGCCCTCCTCACTCTGCACCTTTACTCCGCCCCCCTCACTCTGCACCTTTACCCCGCCCCCCTCACTCTGTACTTTTACCCCACCCCCCTCACTCTGTACCTTTACCCCGCCCCCTCACTCTGTACTTTTACCCCGCCCCCCTCACTCTGTACCTTTACCCCGCCCCTCCCTCACTCTGCACCTTAACCCCACCCCCTAACTCTATACCTTAACCCCGCCCCCTCACTCTATACCTTAACCCCGCCCCCTCACTCTATACCTTAACCCCGCCCCCTCACTCTATACCTTAACCCCGCCCCCCTCACTCTATACCTTTACCCCGCCTGTCCACAGAATCAATCAGATTTCAATCTCTCCACCATGGCCAAGACCAAAGAGCTGTCCAAGGATGTCGGGGAGAAGATTGTAGACCTACACAAGGCTGGAATGGGCTACAAGACCATCGCCAAGCAGCTTGGTGAGAGGGTGACAACAGTTGGTGGGATTATTCACAGATGGAAGAAACACAAAATAACGATCGATCTCCCTCGGTCTGGGGCTCCATACAAGGTCTCACCTCGTGGAGGTTCAATGATCATGAGAACGGTGAGGAATCAGCCCAGAACTACACGGGAGAATGTTGTCAATGATCTCAGTTGGGACCATAGTCGCCAAGAAAACAATCGGTAACACACTACACCGTGATCGACTGAAATCCTGCAGCCCCCGCAAGGTCCTCCTGCTCAGGAAATCACATGTACAGGTCCGTCTGAAGATTACTAATGAACATCGAATGATTCAGAGAACTGGAGGAAACTGTTGTGGTGAGAGGAGACCAAAATCGAGATCTTTGGCATCAACTCAACTCGCGTGTTTGGAGGAGGAGGAATGCTGCCTATGACCCCAAGAACACCATCCCCCACCGCCATACGTGGAGGTCCTATGACCCCAAGAACACCATCCCCCACCGTCATACGTGGAGGTCCTATGACCCCAAGAACACCATCCCCCACAGTCATGCGTGGAGGACTTATGACCCCAAGAACACCATCCCCCACCGTCATACATGGAGGACCTATGACCCCAAGAACGCCATCCCCCACCATCATACGTGAAGGTCCTATGACCCCAAGAACGCCATCCCCCACCGTCATACCTGGAGGTCCTATGACCCCAAGAACGACATCCCCCACCGTCATACCTGGAGGTCCTATGACCCCAAGAACGACATCCCCCACCGTCATACATGGAGGTCCTATGACCCCCAAGAACGCCATCCCCCACCGTCATACATGGAGGTCCTATGACCCCAAGAACACCATCCCCCACCGTCATACATGGAGGACCTATGACCCCAAGAAAACCATCCCCCACCGTCATACATGGAGGTCCTATGACCCCAAGAACACCATCCCCCACCGTCATACATGGAGGTCCTATGACCCCAAGAAAACCATCCCCCACCGTCATACATGGAGGTCCTATGACCCCAAGAACACCATCCCCCACCGTCATACATGGAGGTCCTTTGACCCCAAGAACACCATCCCCCACCGTCATACATGGAGGTGGAAACATTTTGCTTTAGGGGGGGTTTTCTGCTAAGGGGACAGGACAACTTCACCACATCAAAGAGATGATGGATGGGGCCATGTACCATCAAATCTTGGGCGAGAATTTCCTTCCCTCAGCCAGGGCATTGGTGGATGAGTCTTCCAGCATGACAATGACCCAAAACACACGACCAAGGCAACAAAAGAGTGGATCAATAAGAAGCACATTAAGGACCCGGAGTGGCCTAGCCAGTCTCCAGACCTTAATCCCATAGAAAATATGTGGAGGGAGCTGAAGGTTCGAGTTACCAAACGTCAGCCTGGAAACCTTAAGGACTTGGAGAGGATCTGCAAAGAGGACAAAATCCCTCGTGAGATGTGTGCAAATCTGGAGGCCAACTCCAAGAAACGTCTGACCTCTGTGATTAACCAACAAGGGTTTCTCCACCAACTACTAAGTCATGTTTTGTGAAGGGTTCACATACTTATTTTACTCATTAAAATGCAAATCAATTTATAACTTTTATGAAATGTGTTTTTCTGTATATTTTTGTTGTTATTCTCTCACTGTTATATTAAACCCACCATTAAAATAATAGACTGATCGTTTCTTTGTCAGCGGACAAACGTACAAAATCAGCAGCCAAATACTTTTTTTCCCCCCATCACTGTATGAGTGGATATACTGCAGGCGCTCGCAGTCCTTATCAGCTGTCCGGTTGGTTGTTGGACGATCTGGTCACTGCAAGTGAAAGGTGGGTGGGGCTTATCACCACTCCTCCTCAACGTTCCTAGCTCCACCCTCTGAGTTCTGCCCCACCCCTGCAGATCCCCACTTGACACATTGTAACCGTCTTCCAACTGCTAGTGTGCTTAACCCTTTCACCACCAGCTGCTGTCACCCCGGGGGTGCGTTATAGACACACCGGCCCTATTGTAACACCACAGAAGCATCCTTCAGCCACAGAGCTGCTGCTAAACAACATTGATTGCAGTCAGAAATCAATTAAAGGCTACTGTAAATAAAAGGTCAGCTTGCAGCACGGATTGGCTTCCAGGAAACGGGCCCCCTCCCCCCCTCGGGGGCCGAGCGTAGCCCCATGTACAATCCAATCACAGCGCCCTGCAAGTAAATGACAACACAGAGATCTGAACTGGCCCTTTAAATCGTTTTATTGGTTTCTTCTTTATTAGGTCATTCGGAAAATCTGATCCAACTTCTGGATGATAAATACTGAACATAAAAAGTCTTCTCAGTTATTAAAGTGGAACTAAAAACTTTCTTCATTCACATTATCCGCTTATAATTCTTCTGCTGCTCCCATTAGTAAATACATAGGAAGGGAAATTATATTTTCTTCTTTTATACTTTTTTTTTTTTACGTTCTTCAGTTACTTCCTGGCCTAGGCCACAATGATGTCATACATCCCAGGAGTCTTCATTTTTCTCAGCTAAGCACACCCTTCCTGCATGAGCTAAGGGAAGATGGATTCCAGGAAGTCAAAAGCTACTTGAATCATCTGCCCTTACTCAAGATGGCCACCGCTAGAAATGCCGGGAGGGTGTTTTTCAAAGTGATTCCTCAACAAAATAAAAGACACATGGGAGGGGTTTACTTTGAATAGAGAAAATTTTTAAAAAACGAAGAAATTGCGTTTTCAGGTTTCTGGGGCTCAGATACAGTTTAGTTCCACTTTAATTTAAAAAAAAAAAAAAAAAAAAAAAAAAAGGGAGACAAAAAAAAAAAAAAAGGGAGACAAAAAAAAAAAAAAATCAAAACTACATAAATTAGGGGCAAATTTCAACTGAAATTCTGAATACCGTATAGTAAATGACATTCACACAGGTGGAGGGAGGAGGGGGATGTCTCAGTGAAGTGGTAAATTCTGAATTACTTACTAAGTGTAACCCTTTCACACCGACTGTACCCAAATGTGTGGGCTCTCGGCGGGTGGGGCCTTGGCACTAAGCGGCCACATATTTGCGTATTACACTGCAGACGTAGCTGTGCCAAGAACGGGCGCTCCCAGCCAGGGCTGCTGTTAGAAATCACGAGGATGGGGGGGGGGGCCAATACAGCGACTGAGGACCTAGATTTATCAGTCCCTTTCTCTGCCGCCTCAGCTGCACAGATGAATGAATTATTAGCACTATGAGGCTTCTTGTTCATTCACAAACCAAAGCATAGTAAAATACACAGTTTACTATGCTTCAGTGATGAATGGACACAGGAGTGATTGGTACCGAATCACTTACTGTGTTGATTCAGAAAAGGAAGGGGCCAATAAATTATCTACTTACTGGCCCTTCCCCTACACTCTATCTTGAACCATTCCCCTGTGTGCCTGTAGCAGCTGTCAGCAGGAGAGAAGTAGGCGGGGGGGGGCACACAGGGGGGCCTGGACAGCAGATGGAAGGGTCGAATGTGCTAGAACCAATCCCCTTGCAGCGAAACCTGAAGGAGAAAGAGGAGAAGCTGGCAGCACTGCAAGAGGAAGCAGGAGAGGGGTTGGTTTCTGCAATAAGACAGTACAGACGGTGTTCTGTTAGAATAGCGAACCCATCAGATTAGGTAATGGAAGTGACGTTCCATCAGCTGCGCATTCGTTCCACCGCTACTAGGTTTTCTAATCTGACAGAACACTTGCAGTAAGAAGAGTGCGGCGGCGGACATCTTACTACACCCAGCTACATCTTGAATTTCACAGTATTTTTAGCAATGAAGTGAGCGTATATAAATAAATATAGTATATTGACATCTGTGATGCTGTTTGGATGTTACATTTTAAAAAAAGCTGGGCGGCAGCAGTAGGAAGGTGGCGGAGGCCATGTTGGTACACCCAGCAGTAGGAAGGTGGCAGAGGATATGTTGGGACACCCAGCAGTAGGAAGGTGGCAGAGGATATGTTGGCACACCCAGCAGTAGGAAGGTGGCAGAGGATATGTTGGCACACCCAGCAGTAGGAAGGTGGCAGAGGATATGTTGGGACACTCAGCAGTAGGAAGGTGGCAGAGGATATGTTGGCACACCCAGCAGTAGGAAGGTGGCGGAGGCCATGTTGGTACACCCAGCAGTAGGAAGGTGGCAGAGGATATGTTGGGACACCCAGCAGTAGGAAGGTGGCGGAGGCCATGTTGGTACACCCAGCAGTAGGAAGGTGGCAGAGACCATGTTGGGACACCCAGCAGTAGGAAGGTGACAGAGTCCATGTTGGTACACCCCGCACTGCTCAGCGCTAAACCTTTAGGCTTTTAAAATTAAAACATCCAAACAACATCACAGATGTCAATATACTATATTTATTTATTTATATTCACTCAGTTTATTGCTAAAATTACTCAGAAATTCAAATTTGAAATACTGCAGCTGACATCTGTTAGCAGCTGTTGTCACATTAAGATGTGTAGTTAAAGCTAGTGTAATGTACACATATAATACCGTCTCTTGCCTATTAGAATGTAATCAAGCAACAGATTCAGTAGATTGCAGAGCTAAAGTCTGCAATACACAGTGGCAGCAGGGATTCACATCTAAAGGGATGCCAGAGATGTGTTCTTTCATAGAATGCTCATGACTAGCAGTACAGTGACTGCGGCCAGACCTTACAATCATATACACACACACACACAAAAAAAATTACTGATGGCAGAGAAATTGAGTAGCTGCGAGAGGTGGCCCAATGACAGTACGAATGGGGAAGACTGGGCATTGATGGAAATTGAAGTCGTGGAGAAAAGAAGATAGCTGCAAGAAACCTTTTTGAAGCCTTCAGTAAAAGGTTTGCAAAAGCTTGCTGTACCCAAGCAAAATGACGCCCGTGTGTACAAGGCCTAAGACATCTCCTTTTGTAGGAATACAACACAGATCACACACACCCATCATTCACACAACCAATAAAGATCACTAAAACCAGTGCAGTGTGGACCAGATTAGAGGTGACACCTCCGCAGAATCATTCAAGTATCTCCCTATACGCCGATCGCTTACGTATCTTCCCCTACGATCAGAGAGGATGAATGGAAGAAAGGAGGGGTCTACCCAACATAAATATATTTGATATTTTGGGTGGGCTGCCAAAAGATTTAATCACCTGCCGGCTTCTCGAAAACTTTTACGCTTACGGTGGCAAATTTTGCACCCCCTCAGTGGTAATGTTTTCGTTTTGCGAGGACTGCAGAAGCCGGGTGGATGGGGCACCTTGATGAGGAGATACAGGAAGCCGGCATGTGATTAAGTAAAGTAAAAAAATATTGGTACTGGGTGGAGCCCTCCTTTAAGTTTCCAAAGATCGCTGAAGTGTCTGTGGTCTCATCGCCAGGCACGGTTCAGAAGTTTGACCTGAGCCAATCTTTTGGTGATCATGGTGGCAAAGACGAGGCCGATGAGAACGCCGCTGATGAGGATGTAGTCATAGTCGTCCTTCAGCACATCGAATTGCTTGGAGGGGTAGACGCGAGTCTGGTAGATGTCCAGTCCGTAGGCCACAACCTGCCAGGGAAAAAAAATAGAGAAAGTCAGCCTGGATGAATGGACAACCATAGGAAGAGAAACAGTCAGATTCTGTGGATGGACAACCATAGAAAGAGTCTGATTGGATGAATAGACAACCATAGAAAAGAGAGGGTTAGTCTGAATGGACAGCCATAGAAAGAGAGTCACACTGGATGATTTAGTAAAATTTCATATTAAATCAATATATTTTATCTTATTCATATTAATTTGCATATGTTTTATAGATAATATAATTATTATTATACAGTAGTGGTCTTATCAATACGATTATTCAATAGTAAAGCAATAGTTATTAATCTTTATTAATGTATTCTATGTTATTCCATAAATATAGAGAAAGTCTTCATTTGTAAATGTTGAACTTTAGATGACCTCTCTGCTTCATGCTGGTATTTTTTTATAAGACAGTCACAAGTTTACTGGGTGAAAAAGTGTATTAGGATAGTTCATTTTTAGTTTAAGTTCACTAATTAGAAGAGAAACACTTTGACAGCAGTTGAACTACAGCCTGATAAGATAATATTCCTTAAAGATAATAATCATTGTCAAGAATAAGTGATAAAAACATCCTATACTGGTGGTTTTAAAATAATTATGTGGAATATGGGAAAGTTATGTACTTTAATTTAGTTTGACAGGGTCAAAAAGGTCTGCTTGTGCCCTCATTAAAACACATTGATTAAGAACACTGATGTGTGTGTGTGTGTGTTATATATATAATACAGTACTTTTTTGTGAAACCAATATACGAATACATACATATAGGATTGTCTAGTTAAAAAATGTAGGACATATAACACATAAGGTGGGGTTATTGCAAGTTCATTTTACCAAAGTCATAAATCTGTTATCCTTGAGTTGGTGAAGTCTTATCAGGACAAGGAGGGTTTGATTTAACATGACCGGGTGCCATATTGTCTCTACACAAGTATTTTAATGGGTAAAGCCATAGACAAAAACAGTTATAAATCATTTTAACACACACGTAGGAATTCTGGAAATTAATACGTTTGTCTGGTTGTATGGCAAGTGTCAGATTTATGGTTAGTTACATTGACGTAGATCTTAGCAACCAATCATGTTGTACCTAATATGCTTGTATTGTAAGAAACTGTATAAAATTAGACCTGTATCTTGTAATACTTTGAACATAAACCTGTATGTTCCCAGCTGTTAATAAACCTGCATCACTGAGGTCCTGCCTGGTTCAATATGTTATTATTCTACTTCAATGAAAGGACAATCATAGAAAGAGGGTCAGATTGGGTAATTGGACAATCATAGGAAGAGAGAGTTAGTCTGAATGAATGGACAGCCATAGAAAGAGAGAGCCAGATTGGGTGAATGGACAACCATAGGAAGAGTGTCAGATTGGGTGAATGGACAACCATAGGAAGAGAAAGTCAGATTGGGTGAACGGACAGCCATAGGGAAAGTCACATTGAATGACTGGCCACTGGAATTGGAAGGGAAAGTCAAACTTGGTAAAAGGATAACCACAGGAGCAGGTAGGAAGATTCATATTGGGCAGGTACAGGACAATGGACAGATGTGGGTTGCTCACCAGGCATGTGGACTCCAGGCCCGATGGGGCAGTGTAGATTCCTTTCATCCGGGACACGGTCTGGTTGTAATTGATAAAGCGCTCAGCGTGAATCTGAATGTCGGGTGTGTAGGGGATCAAATTCTCTTCTCTGTCAGACAGAAAAGCAAAATACACATTATATAAAACGTGGCTTTCTCTAGGTACGCCAATCTAATAAACCACTGCCCACAGGTCTAACCTTGTGTATTCTGTAGGGAACTCAGGCCGGCGGGGGTCCAGTATGGCCTTGGGAAGAGAAAAAATCGCTCCAGTTGGGAGTCCAACTGTGGATACAAATAAAATGTTAGTACAGCCAGTCTTCTTCTCAGTCCTGGTGATCAGTAGGATAGAAAGAATTTCCCAACATTTACCATTGTCACCAGAACAGAAAAATAAAAAAGTGAAATCATCTAATGGGGACACTTGTTCTGGTGACAAGAGGGGATTTCCTTCACTTTGGAGAGATTTCACTTCCTGCTGTATCTTTAGGACAAGAAGTGAATAGTAATCTCCCCAAAAGGGAGCCAAAAAAAATAAAATAAACTTGAGAAGGGTTTGCACGAAACTTTTTTACTCTCCAAAATGTAAAAAAAAAAAAAGAAGTTTTAGCTTCAGATATAAATTAAGAATTGATCTTTACATTTCTTTTGAAGCAATAAAGCAGCATCTACTCACTGAGGATATGGCGACTGGTTATGCCGCGTTCGGTGATGGTCGCCTCCATGGCCCGTAGTGGCGGAGGGAAGATGTAGGACTGCTGCAGGACGTGCGGGAGGTGCGGCGATCCAGGGAGCTGAAGTTGGTGCTGTTGTACTGCTCGGTGCCTTCGTAGATTTCTAAGACGGTCAGCTCGTTCCGGCGCGCCTTGCTGTTCCAGTACTGGTACTGCGGGAGAGACGAAAGGTCGAGTGGAGCAGTGGAGAGGGAGAAGGGCATATAGCAGGATGGAGATAAGACGGCATTCCAGACTTACCACCACCCAGTTCTCGGAGTGGACAATGTTGACGGGGCCTCTGGCTTTCCTCTGCACGGAGGAGTGAATGATGCGTCCGGTAACGCCATCAATGAGATAGATTCCGATGAAGCAGCGGTCAGGGTGAGTGTCTGTACTCTCTGTCACAAGTGCCAACAAGTTGGGGTTCAGGTACTAAAAAAAAAAAATAAATAAAACAAATGGGAAAAAGCAGACGATTAATACCGGCTACTTACAAAGAAAGCCCAATGTTCCCTCCAGACCCGGCCTTTTCTGGCAATTTCCCTCCAGACCCGGCCTTTTCTGGCAATTTTTGTTCACATGTAACTATCAGTATATTTTGCTAGAAAAATTACTTTGAACCCCCATTATATATTGTTTTAAAGCAAAGGCTCTAAAGAATAAATTGGTAGGTTTTGCAATTTTTTTTTATGTCACATGGTATTTGCGCAGCAGTTATTCAAAATGTAATTTTTGGGGGGGAAAAAAAATACACTTTTAAATTTTAATGCAAGGAATAAAAAAAAAATTAAAAATGTACATACAATTTTACTGTAGAACATAAAAAAGATGATATTATGCTGGGTTGCCATTAGAAATAACGGGCCCTGTACAGGCTACCTGCTGACAGGGCCACCACCCCCCTCGCATAAAAAAAAAAAAAAAAAAAAAATCAGTGCAGCCGGATGGGAGGACAACTACAGAATGATGCACTGTGTCTGTTGTCTGTCGCTCCCTCCGGCAGCTGAAAGCGAGCGGGAGAAACTGGCTTTCAGCTGCTGGAGGGAGAGACACAGTGCGTTGTCCTTTTGTCCCACCTCATCTATTCCCCTGCTGTCCGGGACCCCCTGCAGGAGGCTTGGCGGTAACCCCCTATCAGCGGCCCTGGGCGCTGCCAGTCTCCTAGCAACTAGTGGTGGGAACTTTGTATTGGTGTGTGAAGATTAGGGAACAACATTAAGCCTATGCTGGCGTACTACCTGACAGGCTCCGATAAAGGGGGCACGACCCCAGAAACACAAAATTACACATCGCTGGATGGGGTCAGCGTTTGGAGACGCGTGTGAAGGCTAAAATCCTTTGCTTGATCATGCCTGGTTTAGCCCGACTGTGGGCTCTATAAGCCTTTTCTTCTTCTAATCCTGCGAGTATCTTTTTTATGAGTATTTTTAACAAATGAGGACATATTTCACGAGGACAAGGGCTGATAAAAACATGAGATTTTAACGCAGCATTGTCAGTCTAGGACACGGATCGCGACTTTACCTTGTACAGAACACTTCGGTCACCCATGACTCTCCCCTGCGAGTGGACGTGCTCATTGGAACGTTTCCCCTTCACAGTGGTGATCCTCTGCAGTTCTGAAGGCAGTACGAGCTCCCACATCTCCTCTGTGCTCAGATCCTGCAAAAAGCACACTTACAGTCAGGAAGAAGAATACAAATGAGCAGAACTAGAACAGAAAATCAGGAATTGTGTGACTCTTCACCTTGTGCAGGCGCAGCCCAGTCAGTTTCCCTCTCTCAGCATCTATCAGGAAGAAGAAGACGGTGGAGGAGAGCTCCTGTAACTGCTGCAGGACATACTTTGTGGCCGGGAATGGAATGACCTGGAGAAACGAGGGGGGGGGGGGGGGTTAGATCAATGGGGTGACAAATAAACATCATAAGAGAAAAAAAAAAAAAAAAAAGGGAAAAATCAAGGAGGACCGCTCAGCCCTGTTTGCAAATATGTAAACTGTATGTCCAGGCGTGACCCAGATTGTCCCAGGATTACTGTTATCCTTGGTGAAAAAGAGCTTTTATTACTCCCTATGACAGCATCAGGCTTGCAAAATACTTGCTGGGCCCTCAGTTCTCATTTTCCTCTGAACTACATCTCCCAAGAGCCCTTTCAGAAAACACGGGCGGGGGGGGGCGGGGGGCAGGCTTCTGGGAGTCAATCACAATCAAACACTGGAGTCAATGGACACACAAAGCGGGGCTCAGGAGGGAGCAAGCACGAGTGCCCCCCATGGCAAACGCATTGCTATAGGGCACTCAGCAGTGGAGGGCGGAGCAAGAGTGCCAGCAGGGAACCCGAGAAAAGGAGCAAAACCATTACACAGAACAGGCAAGTATGACATATTAATTATTTTAATAAGAAAAAAATAATAAATATAAATATCTATAGATATATATATATATATATATATATATATAGATATATATATATATATATATATATATATCTATATATATATATATATATATTTTTTTTTTTTTCTATCTATATCCACACACACACCACACAACATTTACAATTACAATAAGGTAAGATTACAAGCGTATCCCTGGCTCAGCCCCACCTTGTGCTGGCCATCCAATAAAAGAAGAACTTTGGCGTAGTCGTGGTCCATAACTGGGAGGAGCAAAGACTGTAGAATGGGGCGCTGCAGAGAAGGAGGAGCCATCTGGCTTAGTTTCCCAAATATCGGGTTGAAGACGTAAAGGGAGGTCATCGCCGTCTCCTAGAACATAAAAAAAAGGATAATTCTCCATCTTCAAATAAATAGTTCACGATAATACAGCCTGGATGACAGTCATAAACAAGTACCCACCTTGTCCTTCACCAGCAGGGTGCACTGAGGGGGGTAAGGGAAGTGGGCCGTTGTCCTCTGTACAAGCAAATTAAAGGAGGCTCCTGGACGAACACCGGGGAGGTAGAACTTCCACAAGATGCTTCCTGTGCCACTTTCAATGCCAAAGAGCTGCAGACAGACAATGAACAGCCTATTAGACCAGCAAAGTTCACACGGCATGTAATCTGCTCTGTTTTCAGAGATTCTCCCTCTCTGTGTTCTGGTTACCATTCACAAAGCTATATTTGGTGCCACTGATAGCCCCAGTGTGGGGCGAAAGGCGTTGGGGGCGTGTCCTTGATGGACTGAGTTGAGGTCCCTTTTATCTGTCTACTACATGGATGGGTGAGGTGTGCCACAGCCGGGAAACCTCCTCTCCCTTTGCCTACAATCTCTGGGCCTAGATGCACCGATCCCCAGCCTGCACCCTTACCATTTTCAGTGGCAACCATCCTACAGGGCACTAACAGCCTGAGCTGGGATCCCAAAGCACTAATCTAAGGTCACAGTGAACACGGAACAGGAAGTCACCAACTCCTCCACAAACCCCCCCCCTCACCTTGCCAGAGGCTGTGACCAGGACCATCATCTTCTGCAGGTTGAACTCATCCCTGGCTAGAGTGTCAATATTGATCTCGCTGCGGATCTGGCTTCGTGGCTTTCTGGCATCACAGAACATCTTCCACAGGTGGACGCTCCAGGACTGCAGCAAGATCAACTGTGAGGACAGACGCTTCAGCACCATCCCCAGGAGTCCATCTGTAGAGGGAAGAGAGAAAGGGGGGTCTTCGCACAAGACACAGAGGTGGACGGAGGTGAGACGGGGGGTACAGAGGTGGATGGAAGGATACAGAGGTGAACGTGGATGGGGGTACAGAGGTGGAGAGGGGAAAAGAGGTGAACGTAGATGGGGGGATACAGAGGTGGACAGGGGGGTACAGAGGTAGACATGGGATACAGAGGTGAACGTGGATAGGGGGGTACAGAGGTGGAAGGGTGGAACAGAGGTGGACGGAAGGGGGATACCCGCTGGGACGTCCTCCTCTGACACTTTTCCCCCCACACTGGGCTCTCTCTATATTTAAGCCAAGTGTGGGTGAAACGCGTCAGTGTGGAGGTCCCAGGCCAGGGTTCTTGCAGATGTCCTGGAATAATCAAGTTTTACAAAGGATGGACATTGCGGTGTGCTATCAGCTGTTTTTTTTCTAGGTGTGATGAAAGATAAGACGTCAATCCAGAGACCGGAGAAAAGTATCTGTGTTCTTCTGATCTTAAAGGCAATGAGTGGAGCCTATAAAAGCTTATTGAAGAGTCTCTTAGTCTTTACTCGCCCAGTAAAGTCTCTTCATGCGGACAGACGGCTTTCCTTTTCCAACTCCAGCCAAAACTGTTTTGTACAGAGAGCTGGTTATAACCCTTGTCATGTTTTAATTGCCACCTGTGTTCCTCTTATTCCTTTCACAATGAAAAAGTGTTGCAGAGACAGGAAATGACACGATCCCTCTCCGATTAACACACTTATTTAGTAAAAGAGGAAGGATTACTACATTTGTCAGGTTTCTATTGGCCTATGGAAAACAAGGCAGATCGCCGTTCTGACAGGAGGAAGGCATGGATCCAGAGTCTCTGCAAAGCAGGGACATGGATCCATGTCTTCCCCTAGTGAAAGCACCCCCCCCCCCCCCCACTGTAGTAAAACACTGGCTAGGCACACAGTTAACCTTTGATCGCCCCTGATGTTACCCCCTTCCCAGCCAGTGTCATTAGTGCAGTGACAGTGCATTTTTTTTTAGCACTGATCACTGTATTAGTGTCACTGGTTCTCAAAAAGTGTCAGGATGTCCGCCGCAAAATTGCAGTTCTGCTATAAGTCACCGTTTGCTGCCATCACTAGTAAAAAAAATTAAATAAATATTTATATATCCCCCATAGTTTGTAGACGCTATAACGTTTGCGCAAACCAATTAATATACACGTATTGGGGGGTTTTTTGTAGTAGAATACATAATGGTCTAAATTGATAAAGAAATAGATTTTTTTTTTCACTTTTTTTTTTTGGATGTTTTATATCAGAAAGTAAAAAATATATGGTTTTGTTTTTTTTGTCAAAATTGTTGGTCTTTTTTTTTGTTTGTTTATTGTGCAAAAAAATGAACGCAGAGGTGATCAAATACCACCAAAAGAAAGCTCAATGTGTGAGAAGAAAAAAAAAAAAAAAAGAAGAAAAGAAGACAACGTGGGGGGTTATTGGGTGGGCGGCTAAAAAATTTTTTCCGAAGGTCAAGTGGTTAAAGTCATCCATAGGGGAATCAGAATGTGGCTGGCTCAGCAGGAACCTGACGAATTGTGATCCATCTATGGGCAGGCTGGTTTACTGAAGTCAATCGATAGATAGGCTAGTTGTACTGTTTTTCGTACAATCACTGCCACTGGCTATAACCGGCAGCAGTGATCATTATATGTAGGGGAGCAGGAGGGATTACCCCATCAAACACTGACTGTTGATGGGGTAGTCGAGCAACTTTCTTTTCTTTTACCCATGGCTGAAGGAAAGAAAACTGCATAATATATGGCCTGCCTTGACCCCAGTGACACCATCAGGAGTGAACTGGCTCACCAGAAGCGGTGGCCCTCATATATGTAGGGGGAAAAACAGCCAAAGCTCGTTTGGCTGTACGTCTATGGATCACAGGAGTGAAGTTTGTTTTGCACTCCTGTGACCCGTTTTCAGCCAGGAGCGGGCTGAAGTCCACTCTCTGCTAATGTCACAGAAGTCGGTCCAGGCTCTGCGTCATCACGACCATGGAGTCAGGCTCTGCCTAGATCCCTGGACCGACACCCAGCTCAGTCTCTCCACCCCCTCCACAGCCCAGCGCTCCAGTGGGGGGGGTTGAGCAGGGTGCCGTGACTGACAGTCAGCAGCTCTCACCTCGGGAAGCAGTGAGAACTGAGCGATCTGCAGTGTTTGATCGCTCGGTTCCCAGTGTAGAGGCGCCGGGGGACAGATGCAACATCCACTTAGGCAAGTATGAATAGAATAAAAAAAAAAGATACTTCAATTTTAAAAATGACGAGTGGGGGCTGATTGAAGGCTCTGTATAGCAATTTTAATGAGGTTATTGCTATCCAAATGCTGTAATAACAGCCTCGCTACCCTGTCAATTACACAGCCTGGCCCGCCCCTCTGTGACCCTGGCCTGCCAACCTCTGTGCTCCGATGTTCATGAAAGGGCCCTTCAGCAACAATAAATTCACAGGCAGTCGTCTACTGTGGCCCTTTTTCTCTTCTCTGGTAGCCCCCCCCAGGTACCCCAAGTCCACCCCTTTATATTTTAAGTAAAAAAAATGGTAAAAGATTGGAACTTCTGTATATATATTGCTGCCCGTGCCATCTAGCCTGTTCCTTGACTGCAGAAGACTTCTCCAACTCTCCCATCTGTGGGGTGATGGGAAGGAACTGACCCATACATAGAACATACAATCATATATAAAATTCTCTGACGAACGAAGCAATAAGACAACAGACAGGTCTCAGGGTTACCTTGTATGGCTGGATCCAGGCAGCAGAGAAAGCAAAAAGGAAAAGCATTAAAAAAAAAAAATAATACAGAGTAGCGTGTGAGCGCAGACAGCGAGATCTCCCCATCCCCCCCAACCTCACACCACATACCGGCTTTCTTGCCAAACTCCCCCTCTAGCTCAGCCTGAGCCCCCGTGAGAGGCAAATCCACCATTTCCATTGTCACAACATCTGCCAGAGACTCTTCTCTCAGCCACAAGATCTTTCCTGGAAGAGGAATGGAAGGAACAGGGAAACAAAAAAGGAAAAGAGGGGAATAAATTAATTAGAAAAAAATAAAATAAATAAATATAAAGTAAGATAAATAATGAACAATAGGAAAGTACAAATAAAACTGATCTCCGCCTTCCCTTCAGTCTTGCACAGGTGTAGCGGCTCCTCTCCTGGATTGGCTTCCTCTGATTTTAGTGCACACTGTGAGCTTCTCACCATGTGCATTAGAAGCTGCAAGTCAGATAGAGCCCCGCCCCATTTCCTGGCTGGGGAGGGGGGGGGACACACCCAGCATCATCTAGGCCAGCGATGGTGAACCTTGGAACCCCAGATGTTTTGAAACTACATCTCCTATGATGTTCAACTACACTGCAGAGTGCATGAGAATCATGGGAATTGTAGTTCCAGAACAACTGGGGTGCCAAGGTTCGCCATCACTGATCTAGGCCTTCCTCCCCATCCCGCCCCTTTCATTTCATTGGATTTCAGTTTTGGAGGCTCATTGTCACAGGTGGACTGTATGCAAATGTAGTTTGCTTAGAAACGCCCCACTCTTCAGATTGAGAGCCACCCATGGAGGCATCCTAATATTTGCATAATTCCTCCCAAGAGCCCGCCCACTACTTACATCAGCCCCTTGAGAGGAGTAGAGGCCGGGGGCTGTGATGCTTTCAGAAAGCTTTGTACAGCACCCTGCTGGCCCCTCCCACCAGCCATGATCTGCCTGCATTGCACAGAGACCCAAGTGATGACATCACTGGGCTTAAAATAGGGTATATGTAAGAAAAGTGCAGCACTGAAAGTTGTGCATGTAGGCAAAATACCCCAGTTGAAGTCCCTTAAGGCGAAACGCATCAGCTTACCGCTTGCCAGTTCCGCACATTGCACCTGTCCATATTACTTTGTGATCACACTGGGGTTGATTTACGAAAGGCAAATCCACTCTGCCCTACAAGTGCACTTGGAAGTGCAGTTGCTGTAGATTCAAAGGGAAGATCTGAAATGAGGGGAAGCTCTGCTGATTTTATCATCCAGTCATATGCAAGCTATAATTCTGTTTTTTAGTTTCCTTGCATGTCCCCCTCAGAAATACGGTGACTGCACTCCCAAGTGCACTGGCAGCGCACTTGTAGTGCAAAGTGGATTTTCCTTTAGTACATAACCCCCATTGTTTTTATTGTACACATCGTTATGATGCTAGTACTTTTTAAATAAACCCACAAATATATTTTTGACCTAAACCATGTGGAAGCCTTCTCCTTTTTTATGAGTCTGTTTCCAATCGGTTAATGGATGAGAGATTTGTGGGTGTCGCTTAGATTTCTGGAGACTGCGGTTCGAGATCCTGTTTCCATTCCATGCTCGTTTGACTCACCGCCGCTGTCCACATCTACCGGTAAGAGATAGTTAGAAATCAAAGAAATCCTGGACAGCCGCACTCCAAAAATATTTGCCTTTATTCAATAAAGTGTCATCCAAAATACAAATCACAGCAGAGTGGGACAAAGCTTACGCGTTTTGCACTCTGTGTAGTGCAAAACGCGTAAGCTTTGTTCCACTCTGCTGTGACCTGTATTTTGGATGACACTTTATTGAATAAAGGCAAATATTTTTGGAGTGCGGCTGTCCAGGATTTCTTTGATGTCTAACTGCTACAGCATTGCCACCACCTGGACTTCTAGACTGAAGGAGATGCCTTTTACTTTGATCTGACCCACCTGGAGGGGCGATACTCTCCCTCTACCAGTAAGAGATACCTACCCCTTTCCTTGGGTGGTGGAGGCACAAGCCCGGGTGTCTATTCTACAGATGGTTGGCCACTATCATCCTTATCTGCATTGACTATCATTTACTTCCTCACACTTGTATAGCGTGTTGTGAGCTTATCTTAACATGGATGTTTGTGGAATTGTCCTTTTTGGTATTTTTTTTTTTGGATTACCCAAGTCATTTTGGCCACTTAGTGAATGTAATCCTCTAGCACTTATGCACTTTACCAGCACAAAGAGCCGAGCCTGAAAGTATTGGTTTCAGGTATCGTTGCATTTGCACGAGTACCAATACTTGAGCAAATACTCGGTATTAGTATCGGTGCAACCCTAGTTAAAATAAGGTATGTATAAGAATAAAAAATGAAAAAATCAGTTTTCTTTAAAACAAAACTGGATTGGAATATCGATATGTGGCAGAAGGAGAACCAAGCAAATAATAGGCAGATTAAACTTTAGCTTCACTTTTACAGAAAATCTGTAAGGTGATCTTACACTGGACCCCCTCCCCCATCGCACCTGGTCCCTCTAACCTGGAGTGCAGCGATCTCCCCTTCTGATAGATCATACAGCCGATTTACCAGTAGGGGGATTTGAAATCCCCCGCGGCTTTCTCTTGTCGCCGCAGTGACAGGACGACTATGCGGGTCCTGATTGGTCAGTGCTGCACATGTCACAGCGCCAACCAATTTGAATGCTCCTATACATTCCTCCTGACGAGATACGTCTAGGAGATTACGCCAAAGGGATTTCTAAGCCCCCGGACCGGTGAGGTGGCTATACGAGGGCTAATATCGGGAGATCGCCGTGCACCAGGTCAACAGGACTGGGGGGGGGGGGGGTAGTTGGGGGTGAGGAGAGCGTTCTGTGTAAGTTGGTGAACTTACCCCTTTGTAAGGGCTGAGCTCAGCCCTTCCCTCTGAGCTGGCTTCTCAGCCGTCGGCTAATTGTCAGCTCCTATCTCTCCCCACAGTTACTCAGCTGTTGATGATATCCTGCTCGTCAGTCCTGCCTACTTAAGCCGTCCAGTCCAGAGGAGCTCTGCCTTCACCTTAGTCAACATCACAGAAACGGAGACGCTCTCCTGCGATCCTGTTCAAGACTTGCTTTGCTGACATCCCCCCTTCTGGCTCCAGATCCTGCTTGCTGTTCCGCTACATTGATCCCTGACTTCTGGCTTGGCTGACTATCCGTTCCGGTTACCAAACCTTGGCTATATTTTGACTACGTTTGTTATTTTTATTATTAAAACAAGTGTGATTTAACTGTACTTCTGTCTCGGCCTGATTTCATGGTTTCTGACACCTTTAAGCTATTGAAGAAAGACTGAGTTAACACACGCATCAGGAAACTAGATACTAACCCTTTCAATGGCATTTAGATGATGGTTGTCAAAGTTTAGCTTTCAAAGAGAACACAGAGAGGACATTTTTGAAGCGAGGCACTTTATAAAGGTCATGCTAAACAGGTGCAGCGAGCCAGATTGATGGTAAATAGCTGCTCCATTTCCAATTACTTCCTCAGCTGACCACTTCCTAATCTGTGCATCTGTTCATATTGCAAATCAGAATCCTCTACAGAAGTAAATGTCAGTCTTCTGCAAATCTCTCTAGGTTGGCTACCCAGGATTTCAGGCCCAGGGGTCTCAAAAATCTCAGAAACATCACAAAAATCTCAAAAAACAAAAAGCTCAGACATTGCTACATTCGAGGCAGCGCGATGTGCATCTAAATTTTGCAATAATGATAGATATTCTCCAGTCTGGAGTTGGCGGGCACCTGGTTGATGCAGGAATGTCAGCTGGTTGTCCTCGGTCTGCACAAGCGCCCGATAGCCCACCGAGTCGTCTTTCTTCAGGAACAGCTGTAGATATAACTTAAAAACAAAAAAGCACAAAGTAAGCAGAGAGGCCGATGACAGAGGGTCCAAGATGATTGAGGAGCACAGATCTCCACTCACAGCGTCTGGCCTCACACAGCTCTGCTCCAACGTGAACGTCATGGTGGTGTCCAAAAGTCTCCGCCCGCTGTCTGCCATATACAGACTGATGCTAAATGTCTGACCGGGACAGGACGCCGCCTCCTGCAACAAAAAAACAAATTCACTGAGGTTTTCATGATGGGATTTTCTGTATTTTTTTTTAATTTTAATGTTTTACTTTTGCAGACAAGCAGGACACCGGGATAGAGTAGAGTTGTGCACACATAGCGTTCTATATATTGACATGATATGTAACAAATTGTGCAGCCAATGCAAAGAACTACAGAAGTTGCATTCGTTAAACGTTTCTGGGAGTCGACCAAAAGTCTGCTGTAAAGTTTTTTTGTCCTACATCTAACACCCCCCCCCCCCCCTCCTCCTCTTGGGAGGCAATGTGGGTTAGGGCAGGTATAGGAGGAACTAAGATTGGGGAGGGGGGGGCAAGAGGTAATGTGGGCATGGACTTATAAGGAGAGAGCCTAAACAGAGGAGAAAGGATCCTGATACATACTCTGTTGTCAGATTTAAAGAGGAGCTTCAGCCAGGTTTCCAAAATAATTAAAAAAGTCATCAGCTACAAAAAAAAAACAAAACAAAAACACTGTAGCTGTTGACTTTTATTAAACAAACATAGGATCCAGGGCCACCCTCACCCAGGCCGGTACTTCGGGTCCCCGGTGCCAGCACATGAACTGTGGGTAGCCGGCTGTGACTCCATGCAGCTTCACACTGCGCCCTGTGAATGGTCCTGCAGCCTCCTGGGACCTCCCCTTCCACCCCCCACCCCACCCTCCGCCATATTTGAATTTTCTTTACGAGGGTGGAGTGGGGAGCGGGTACCTAGTTTTGGCAGGTTTTCCTGCTTCCACTTCACTTAAGTTCGCCTCGCTCTTCTTTGTCCACAACCTTCTGGGACATGTCACAGGTCCCTGGAGGCTGCGGGACCCAGTAAGAAAGCACTCCCAGACAACACAGTTAACCCTTTGATCGCTCCTGTTAACCCCTTCCCTGCCAAAGTCATTAGTACAGTGACAGTCTTTTTTTTTTTAAGCACTGATCACTGTATTGGTGTCACTGGTCCACAAAAAGTGTTGCTTAGTGTCAGATTTGTCTCCTGCAATGTTGCAGTCCCGCTAAAAATGGCCGCCATTACTAGTGAAAAAAAAAAATCTATCCCATAGTTTGTAGACGCCATAGCTTTTGCGCAAACCAATCAATATACCCTTATTGGGATTTTTCTTTTTTTACCAATATTATGTAGCAGAATACATATTGGCCTAAACTGATGAAGAAATTAGACTTTTTACAAATTTTTTGTTTTATAGCAGAAAGTAAAAGGTTTTTTTTTTTTTTCCGTTTTCAAAAATTTTCTGTTTTTGTTTATAGCGCAAAAAATAAAAACTGCAGGAAGCGATCAAATACCACCAAAAGAAAGCTCTATTTGTGGGGATAAAAAAAAAAAAAAAAAAAAAAAAAAAAAGGGACATAGATTTTATTTGATTACAGCATAGCATGACCCCGCAATTGTCAGGTAAAGTAACGCAGTGCCGTATCGCAAAAAATGGCCTGGTCATTGGGGGGGGGGGGGCGGGGGGATCTGAAGTGGTTAAGTTGATGAGTTAATTAGGTTTTGTGTACATGGAAAATGTCAGCTCATCTATAGTATGTAAACCTACCTCCGAGCAGCTGAGCCCAGCAGTGGCCTCGGACTCCGGGGTCGGTTTCTGCTTCAGAGACACACAAAGCACAATGTGAACATTAACATTAAAGTTATAAACTCAAAATAAAAAAAAAAAAAACAATAAGACAAAAAGTGGAGACTTCCCAGACATACAAACAGAGACTAACAATCAGCACACAACGCACTGACCACGTCTGTCTTGCACTGCATCACCGCCGCCACCGATTTATCCGCTGTGGATGCGAAGGTCGCCAGAGACACCTGGAATTGTGAGAAAACAATGAAATAAAATGATAAAGATAAGCTGCCATAAAAAAAAAAGAAAAAAAAAAAAAGGGGAATAAAGTCATGTGTCTTCAACGCTACATTAAAGCATTTGTATTGTCCGCTTGGTCATTTTTTTACCTAGAGGCAAGTCTATAATTAAAATAAATATCTGTATGGTTTAGGAGATAGTCACCTTGCATGAAGCTGCTGACATCAGTGGCGCATGCGCAGTGATGGTCCGGCGTATCGTGCAGGAATGGAGGGGTCCTGCTCGCATGCGATGGAGCGACGTCATCGCAGCTCAGGCCACTCACAGCGCCGGAGCTGCGAACCCGGAAGAAACGCAGAGGGAACATGTCAGCTCTCTCAGCGGTGACCGGGCGGCCCTAAGGTCACTGATCGATCTAAGGTATTTCATAATGAGCTAGCATGCGGTGCGGTGCATACTAGCTCATTATGCCTTTGCCCTACAAGTTTTTGGTTTTTTTTGGGCATACAACCACTTTAAGGATTCATTTAAAGAGACACCTCTGTGTAAAGTTGTCCCTGACCTCTTAAAGTGGTAGTAAAGGCTTTTTATATTTTTTTTGTTCATTTATACCTTGTGTCTTTTTTTTTACCTCACCTACTATGTAACCTACAGATAAGCCTGTAATAAGGGCCTACCTGTAGGTACAGAAAATATCTCCTAAATGTGCACTAACAGACATCACCGGCGCATGAGCACTGCGCTCTCAATGGACGACGTGCTGTCTATAAAGAGACCTGCGCTGGGGCCGTGACTCCTGCGCGCCTGCGTGGGAGTGATGTCATTGCGGCTTGGCCAATCAAAGGGCAGCTGCCCGCGAACCTAGAAGGAAGACCAGGTGAAGAAGGAAGCCCTGTCAGCAGTGACAGCACGCCGCTGGAGGGCTTTATTGTCTGGTAAGTCTTTTACAATGTGATAGTATACAATGCATACTAGCACATTATGACATTAATTTGCAGGGAGAAGATGGTTTTGTTTGTTTTTGTGGTTTACTACCTTTTCAGTGTTCTCCTGCAGCTGTCACCAATATATCTGGTGTTGGAGCTCAGAGTGAGAGGTGATATGACCACCTCTCATGTGACAGCACTCGGGTGGGGGGGCCTAGGGATTAGCTGCTGGGCCTGTGCAGTGCATTGCATTATGGGAAGAGAAGGTCACATGATCCCTCATCTCCGGAGAATCGGTGGCTAGGGATGAGCTCAGGCGTGTTTGCACACCCCATGTTCAGAGCCCACCAGGAAGTCTGCACTGCACAGCACTAATCACAGGCAGTGAGACTTTGTCCTGATTCGCGGCTGCAGAGATTGGGAAATGTCTCACTGCCTGTGATTAGCGCTGTGCAGTGCTGACTTCCTGGCGGGCTCTACACGTGCGGTTTGTGAATACGCCTGAGCTCATCCTTAGTGGTGGCTACATAGAAAGACATGATCGGGGGAGCGCTGGGGAGGAGAGAATAAAATAGTTCGGAGTGGCTTTACACAAACATTGTCACTTTGCCTTGGATGGACAAGGTAACAATCACAAAAAAAAAAAAAAAAAAAAAAAAAATTATTTATATATATATATATATATATATATATATATATATATATATATATATATATATATATATATATATATATATATATATATATATATATATATATAAATAAAATATTATATGAAATGTCCTCTGTTAAGCACTTACATGAGAGAAGTCACGCAATGGTGTCAGGGCGCCATCTCTGTATTGCATCAACAGAAAACGGCGAGGAGAGATCTGCAGGAAGAATTGGGCCAGTATCGGGCCGGGCAGACTGAGAGGAGCTGTAGTTATACCGAGCTCTGTGATGTCATCAGCCACTTCCACTCCCAGGACTGAGATACAGAAAGAAAATAAGAATGTGCACAAAAAAAAAAAAAAATTATAGCACAGATAACAGGAGATCAGAATACACAGCAATTCAAACTAAACAATTAACAATGTATAACATTACTGCAAGATGAACTATTCCGAGACTGGCATGGCTACCCTGCCCTGAGTGCCCATACAGAGCAAGCTGGGTGTACAAACTTTACTAAACACAGAGACCAATGTACAGCACTGCGGTATATGTCAGTGCTATATAAATGTATAATAATCATCATCATGTGTGACTGTGGAGGAGGGGACATTAGAGTGTAAGCTTCTCTGGTACAGAGACTGATGCGATTGGCTCAGTGATCTCTGTACAGCACTGCGGTATATGTCAGAGCTATATACATGTATAATAATAATAGTAATAGTGGGTGACTGTGGGGGAGGGGACATTCGAGTGCAAGCTCCTCTGGTACAGAGGACTGATGTGAATGGTTCAGTGTCTCTGTACAGCGCTCTGGTATACGTCAGAGCTATAAGAACATACAGATGGAATAACTGACCTGCAGGCGATGCTGTGTAGTCTCCTCAGCAGTCACTAGAGGGAGTGTGTGGAGAGAGGCGGCTGCGGTGTCGGCACAGATCAGGACGCTGTCTGTGACCACCCCGCAGGTTCCACGTAGAGTATGAAGCCAAGGGGTGAGAACATCGACCTGCAACCACATGAACAGTCAGGAAATGACAGGACTTCTATCTGCAGCAACACCAATTTCCAACCAACCTGCTTTGTGATGGATCCGTCCTCCAGGCTGAATGTCAGGACCCGGATGTGATCACCGGGGACGATCCCAACCACATGGACCAGACCTTTGTAGGAGGAGTGAAGCAGCTGGTACTGGACCATACCACTAGAAGAACAAAACATACAAGGTTTTATAGAGACAGGGTCACCCGCCTATTCAGGATAAAGGGAAATTGTCTTCTGAAAGGCCACTATCCCACGGCAGAATCCATCCTGGGTAATCTCTGGTGCAAGAGCCCCGTGACATGGGGGAGATCACAGGCTACCCTATACCTAGACTTCCTGCCCCTTCCCACAGACCCCTTATGACTACAGGATAGGAGTGACATGGAAGTTGGCGGGAGGAACCACCAAACACAGCGCAGTACACAAGAGATCCACAATTCTGCAATGTTGATTTCAGAGTAAACTTCAAGCAGTGACTGCGCTTCACTGGAGCCGCATCCGGCGTGTGGAGGAAGATGTCAGCAATCACTCCCTCTTTACAGATACCACTGTGTTCTGAGGTTACAGTTTTTGAGACAGAGTTACTTTAGACCCCTTTCACACTGAAGGCACTTTTCAGCGCTAAAATTAGCACCTGAAAAACGCCACCCGAATGTGCTTTCACACAGGCGGTGCGCTTGCAGGAAGTTAGAAAAAGTCCTGCAAGCAGTGTCTTTGGGGCAGTGCGGGAGCGGTGTATACATCGCTCTTAAACCGCCCGCCATTAAAAACAATGGGCAGCGCTTTCAAACCCTTGTTAACCCCTTCTTTGGGGTTAAAAGCGCCCTGCTTCCACCCGCACAGCACCAGTAAAGCGCCGCTTAAATGAGCGGTCTATAATGTGAAAGGAGTCTTAAAGTGGAACTAAACCCATCAATTTAACAGTTTCAAAAACAGTTACATTCCCAGAATTATGGGAATGCCAACTGTCACATTTGCTTGTGCTCTGAACCAGACTGTCAAACCATCAAATGGTTGGAGTCATAAAGGAACTCATGTGCAGCATCATGGCAGCTGCAGATCAAACAAAGGTGGAGGGGGGGGCTTAGTTCCGCTTTCAGCTGATTCTTTATAGTCGGCAGGCCGTTGCCAAGTTCTTACCTGTCCGGGAGGACTTCAGACCATTTTTGGTGCCCATTGGAGAGGTAATGGAGGGACAGAATAGAGTTCTTCAGCACTGCCACGTATCGTGCTACATCCTGAGTGCGGCAAACCCCACAGCCTGAACACTGGAGGAAGGCATTAATAATTATTATAAGGAAAAAAAAGAGATGGAAGCTGCCATATTTTCTAGCAATCTTGTACAGATTACACAAATCTTAAACCCCCCGACCCCTCCGAGCGCAACCTGCCAAACCCGACCCCCTCCGAGCGCAACCCTCCAAACCCGACCCCCTCCGAGCGCAACCCTCCAAACCCGACCCCCTCCGAGCGCAACCCGCCAAACCCGACCCCCTCCGAGCGCAACCCGCCAAACCCGACCCCCTCCGAGCGCAACCCGCCAACCCGACCCCCTCCGAGCGCAACCCGCCAAACCCGACCCCCTCCGAGCGCAACCCGCCAAACACGACCCCCTCCGAGCGCAACCCGCCAAACACGACCCCCTCCGAGCGCAACCCCGACAAACCCTATCCCCTCCGAGCGCAACACCCCAAACCCGACCCCCTCCGAGCGCAACCTGCCAAACCCGACAAACCCGATCCCTCCGAGCGCAACCCGCCAAACGAGACCCTCCGAGCGCAACCCGCCAAACCCGACCCCCTCCGAGCGCAACCCGCCAAACCCGACCCCTCCGAGCGCAACCCGCCAAACCCGACCCCCTCCGAGCGCAACCCGCCAAACCCGACCCCCTCCGAGCGCAACCCGCCAAACCCGACCCCCTCCGAGCGCAACCCGCCAAACCCGACCCCCTCCGAGCGCAACCCGCCAAACCCGACCCCCTCCGAGCGCAACCCGCCAAACCCGACCCCCTCCGAGCGCAACCCGCCAAACACGACCCCCTCCGAGCGCAACCGACAAACCCTATCCCCTCCGAGCGCAACACCCCAAACCCGACCCCCTCCGAGCGCAACCTGCCAAACCCGACAAACCCGATCCCTCCGAGCGCAACCCGCCAAACGAGACCCCTCCGAGCGCAACCCGCCAAACCCGACCCCCTCCGAGCGCAACCCGCCAAACCCGACCCCCTCCGAGCGCAACCCGCCAAACCCGACCCCCTCCGAGCGCAACCCGCCAAACCCGACCCCCTCCGAGCGCAACCCGCCAAACCCGACCCCCTCCGAGCGCAACCCGCCAAACCCGACCCCCCTCCGAGCGCAACCCGCCAAACCCGACCCCCTCCGAGCGCAACCCGCCAAACCCGACCCCCTCCGAGCGCAACCCGCCAAACCCGACCCCCTCCGAGCGCAACCCGCCAAACACGACCCCCTCCGAGCGCAACCCGACAAACCCTATCCCCTCCGAGCGCAACACCCCAAACCCGACCCCCTCCGAGCGCAACCTGCCAAACCCGACAAACCCGATCCCTCCGAGCGCAACCTGCCAAACCCGACAAACCCGATCCCTCCGAGCGCAACCCGCCAAAACGAGACCCCTCCGAGCGCAACCCGCCAAACCCGACCCCCTCCGAGCGCAACCTGCCAAACCCGACAAACCCGATCCCTCCGAGCGCAACCTGCCAAACCCGACAAACCCGATCCCTCCGAGCGCAACCCGCCAAACCCGCCAAACCCGACCCCCTCCGAGCGCAACCCGCCAAACCCGACCCCCTCCGAGCGCAACCCGCCAAACCCGACCCCCTCCGAGCGCAACCCGCCAAACACGACCCCCTCCGAGCGCAACCCGACAAACCCTATCCCCTCCGAGCGCAACACCCCAAACCCGACCCCCTCCGAGCGCAACCTGCCAAACCCGACAAACCCGATCCCTCCGAGCGCAACCTGCCAAACCCGACAAACCCGATCCTCCGAGCGCAACCCGCCAAACGAGACCCCTCCCGAGCGCAACCCGCCAAACCCGACCCCCTCCGAGCGCAACCCGCCAAACCCGACCCCCTCCGAGCGCAACCCGCCAAACCCGACCCCCTCCGAGCGCAACCCGCCAAACCCGACCCCCTCCGAGCGCAACCCGCCAAACCCGACCCCCTCCGAGCGCAACCCGCCAAACCCGACCCCCTCCGAGCGCAACCCGCCAAACCCGACCCCCTCCGAGCGCAACCCGCCAAACCCGACCCCCTCCGAGCGCAACCCGCCAAACCCGACCCCTCCGAGCGCAACCCGCCAAACCCGACCCCCTCCGAGCGCAACCCGCCAAACCCGACCCCCTCCCGAGCGCAACCCGCCAAACCCGACCCCCTCCGAGCGCAACCCGCCAAACCCGACCCCCTCCGAGCGCAACCCGCCAAACCCGACCCCCTCCGAGCGCAACCCGCCAAACACGACCCCCTCCGAGCGCAACCCGCCAAACACGACCCCCTCCGAGCGCAACCCGACAAACCCTATCCCCTCCGAGCGCAACACCCCAAACCCGACCCCCTCCGAGCGCAACCTGCCAAACCCGACAAACCCGATCCCTCCGAGCGCAACCCGCCAAACGAGACCCCTCCGAGCGCAACCCGCCAAACCCGACCCCCTCCGAGCGCAACCCGCCAAACCCGACCCCTCCGAGCGCAACCCGCCAAACCCGACCCCCTCCGAGCGCAACCCGCCAAACCGACCCCCTCCGAGCGCAACCCGCCAAACCCGACCCCCTCCGAGCGCAACCCGCCAAACCCGACCCCCTCCCGAGCGCAACCCGCCAAACCCGAACCCCCTCCGAGCGCAACCCGCCAACCCGACCCCCTCCGAGCGCAACCCGCCAAACACGACCCCTCCGAGCGCAACCCGACAAACCCTATCCCCTCCGAGCGCAACACCCCAAACCCGACCCCCTCCGAGCGCAACCTGCCAAACCCGACAAACCCGATCCCTCCGAGCGCAACCCGCCAAACGAGACCCCTCCGAGCGCAACCCGCCAAACCCGACCCCCTCCGAGCGCAACCCGCCAAACCCGACCCCCTCCGAGCGCAACCCGCCAAACCCGACCCCTCCGAGCGCAACCCGCCAAACCCGACCCCCTCCGAGCGCAACCCGCCAAACCCGACCCCCTCCGAGCGCAACCCGCCAAACCCGACCCCCTCCGAGCGCAACCCGCCAAACCCGACCCCCTCCGAGCGCAACCCGCCAAACCCGACCCCCTCCGAGCGCAACCCGCCAAACCCGACCCCCTCCGAGCGCAACCCGCCAAACACGACCCCCTCCGAGCGCAACCCGACAAACCCTATCCCCTCCGAGCGCAACACCCCAAACCCGACCCCTCCGAGCGCAACCTGCCAAACCCGACAAACCCGATCCCTCCGAGCGCAACCTGCCAAACCCGACAAACCCGATCCCTCCGAGCGCAACCCGCCAAACGAGACCCCTCCGAGCGCAACCCGCCAAACCCGACCCCCTCCGAGCGCAACCTGCCAAACCCGACAAACCCGATCCCTCCGAGCGCAACCTGCCAACACCGACAAACCCGATCCCTCCGAGCGCAACCCGCCAAACCCGCCAAACCCGACCCCCTCCGAGCGCAACCCGCCAAACCCGACCCCCTCCGAGCGCAACCCGCCAAACCCGACCCCTCCGAGCGCAACCCGCCAAACACGACCCCCTCCGAGCGCAACCCGACAAACCTATCCCCTCCGAGCGCAACACCCCAAACCCGACCCCCTCCGAGCGCAACCTGCCAAACCCGACAAACCCGATCCCTCCGAGCGCAACCTGCCAAACCCGACAAACCCGATCCCTCCGAGCGCAACCCGCCAAAACGAGACCCCTCCGAGCGCAACCCGCCAAACCCGACCCCCTCCGAGCGCAACCCGCCAAACCCGACCCCCTCCGAGCGCAACCCGCCAAACCCGACCCCCTCCGAGCGCAACCCGCCAAACCCGACCCCCTCCGAGCGCAACCCGCCAAACCCGACCCCCTCCGAGCGCAACCCGCCAAACCCGACCCCCTCCGAGCGCAACCCGCCAAACCCGACCCCCTCCGAGCGCAACCCGCCAAACCCGACCCCCTCCGAGCGCAACCCGCCAAACCCGACCCCCTCCGAGCGCAACCCGCCAAACCCGACCCCCTCCGAGCGCAACCCGCCAAACCCGACCCCCTCCGAGCGCAACCCGCCAAACCCGACCCCCTCGAGCGCAACCCGCCAAACCCGACCCCTCCGAGCGCAACCCGCCAAACCCAAGGAGACAGAAATATGAGAAGCTAGGAGGGTGACAGCTCCAGACTCCGCCTACTGCTAAAATATCCATGTTGGGAGGACTGACCCTTCAAATGACCCCGTGTATCTGGCTGCAGCTACTTCTCCATTTATAAGGCTCCTTACCTGCCGGGTTCTAGAAGAGCTTCCCAATTCAGTCCTCCAACGTTGGTCTCCCAGGAGCGGAGCACCCGGCCACCCGATAGAGTGATGGCATCTGAGGAAATAATGGACACAATAAACCAATCTACTGATAGCAATGGCTCCTCCCTTTTCCAACTAACCTTTGTAAACTACAAAACACCCCCCTCCCCTCCCTGCTCCATGTGATGGAAATGAGGAGAGAGGGGGATGTGTTTTTAGTCCAAATCAGCAGAACGGACAGCAGTGACAATGGAAAATGCCAGTTGCCTGGCTTCAATGTTTTAAGCCCCTGGCCTACAACACGCATGCAGCTAGTAAAGACAGAAGGAAATCAGTCAGATCTGTCTGTTGTGGGTCAGCAATGCAAAGTTTAAAGCATTTCAGCAAAGACAACCCTTTTACGATCGATGTCTATGAATAAAAACACATCAATCGTCCTGATGGCACATCCACTCCTCATTCCCATCCCCCCCACCGATATCATGTGTGTAGACCTGAAGGTAGATGGTGGCAGGCGTGCCGGCACTGACCTTGACCATACATCAGCAGAGCATCGATCGCACCTTCAGACGTGTCCTTATCGATGTGACGCCACACTGAAAACAGAGAGACGGAGAACACTGTCAGTTCAAGGAACATCACATAATCAGTTGTGGAGACAGAATATACACCGAGTCCAGGAAAACCTCACTGAAGTGTACATAGCATCACAGAACACTCTGCCCCCTGCCGGCCCCTCTCACACTCGTTGGCAATTCCCTGCTGTTAAAATGACAGCCAACAGTTGCTGTGTGAATACAGGAGCTAAGAAAAGCTCTGCCCTCAAAAAAAATAGACTGATTGACACAGTGTTTATAAACATTGATCAGGACAGGAGTGAGAGAGATACAAAGTAACATTGTTTTATAAACATTGATCAGACAGAAGATACAAAGTAACATTGTTTATCTCTAAAACAATGTTACTTTGTACCTCTCCATCTACTGTCCTGATCAATGTTTATAAACAATGTTACGTTATCTCTCTCTCACTCCTATCTGAACAATGTTTATAAAAGTAACATTGTTTAAAAACATTGATCAGACAGGAGATAAAAAGATACAAAGTAACATTGTTTATAAACATTGATCAGACGGGAGATAGAGAGACACAAAGTAACATTGTTTATAAACTATTCCCTATAATAGAAGGAGTATTTCCACATGCCTGAAAGGGGGGAATGGGGGTTGGCGGGATTTAGAACTCCTGCCAGGTGTTTTTTGCTGCCTGTGTTTTATTGGGGGGGGGGGGGTTCTCTTTTTTTTTTTTTTTTTAAACTTGTAGGAATTCTCCTCTTGTTGTCACCAAGACAAGATTTCCCCTCTATTGCTGTTCCGGTGACAACACAAAATGTTGGATTTTCCATCACTTCCTGTTTCGGTGACACCAAAACAAATAAAGGACACATCACCCCAGGGGGGGACACAGAATTAAAAACCTGACAGGGGTCACTACTCCATCCAATACTGAAGCAGAATTTTTAGGCTGGGGATAGACCAATGAGGATGGAGGAAAGTGGGACTCACGGATGTCTCCGTTCCTGGAGTTCAGGGCGGTGATGACGTTCTTCTCTGTGGCTGCGATGAGTTTCTTGGCTCCTTGTCCGGATTCCAGAACCGCAAACCTGAGGCGTCCCACATACTGCTGCCGCCTGCGGAGAGGAGAGTCATGGGGGTCACTCACAGGTCATCCCACAGGATGGGGGGAGGTAATGATGATGATGACGGGGGGGGGGGGGGGGGAGTATGGATGATGACAGGGGTGTCACTGGGTGAGGAAGGGGGGGGGTAGATAATGATGAAAAAAGGCTGTCATAGGGGAGGGGGCTGTGGGGGAGGATATAATACCTATGTGGGGGAAATCACACTATGAAGGAGGGGTGATGATGATGACAGAGGGTGGGGGGTCACACTGTGGGGGGAGGGGGTGATAATGACAGGGGGGGGGTCACACTGTGGGGGAGGGGTGATAATGACAGGGGGGGGGTCACACTGTGGGGGAGGGGTGATAATGACAGGGGGGGGGTCACACTGTGGGGGAGGGGTGATAATGACAGGGGGGGGTCACACTGTGGGGGAGGGGTGATATGACAGGGAGGGGGGTCACACTGTGGGGGAGGGGTGATGACAGGGAGGGGGGTCACACTGTGGGGGAGGGGTGATGACAGGGAGGGGGTCACACTGTGGGGGAGGGGGTGATGACAAGGGAGGGTCACACTGTGGGGGAGGGGGTGATGACAAGGGAGGG